>NC_081409.1:384619673-384921339 GCF_030272615.1 Cryptomeria japonica
GTAGAGAGGTAAAGATATAGGGAAAGAGGGTGGGAGGGAGAAGTAATGATCGAGAGAATGGAGAGAGAGTGGAGAGAGAAACAATAAGAGAGGGATAGAGAAGAAGAGAGAGTGAGGGAGAAAGGGATAGAGATGGGGGTAAGTAATGAAGGTGAGGTACAAAGGGAGAGAAGGTGGGAGATATATAGTGAAATAAAGGTAGAGAGAGAGAGATAAGAGTAGAAAAGAGTGGTAAAGAGGTAGTGTTAGATCTTAGGGTTGAGAGGAGAGAGTGAGATAGAGAGAAGTATAAATGGGATATAGGAAGTTTGATAGAGAGAGATCTATAGGTTTAGAGTTTGGGGGAGATAAAGACAGTTGCATAGAGAGAGTGAGAGAATGCTAATAGAAGCATGTTGGCTATGGAAATTTGACTGTCTAAAAATTTAAATGATCATCTAAAACCTATAATATATTTTATAGCTCCTAGAGATCTAAAATCTCTCTCAAACATCCCGGTAATATATACATGGAAAAATAACTTAAATTATAAGAAAGGATAAAGACATATTAAAAATTTGACTTATACTATATCAATATGTTATATTTATTGTATATATTCATGTTGGGAGAGAGAGGGTGAACGAGAAACACAATTTGGAAATGCTAGAGGGTATGTACAGGATCATGGCGGGCCAAAACAGACCCTTAATTGGCAATGAAATTTAAGAAAAAACACAGTTAGGCAAATTGACGTAAAAATTTGAATAAGTTATGAGCTTTATTTTATAAATATGTAAAAATAAAATACATAGCAAATTGAATCAAGTTTCTAAGCTATTAGTTGTTTTCTGAAAAAAAATAATCTATTTGATGAAAATTTGAAATTTCAATGGAGTAGTACTAAAATTTCAGGAAAAAGATAAGAAGTAGGTGTATGTCTAATCACCCTAACCACAAACAAATTATAATATTTTTTTCTAAGATTTTAAATATAATTAGTAGACTCATGTCTGGATGTAATACATATTTTTTGTAATTTTTTTGAAGTAAATAATTAATTATGGATTTTTTACTACTTTTCAAAAATATGAAAACTTGTATGTCTGACCACTTTAACTTGGTCGAAACTTTATGAAATTCAATTTTTTTTTAATCCTATAGTAGGAGAAGCATAGAATATGATGCATGTTTTGGATTGAAAAAATGTGATACCATTCGAAAGTTATAGATCTGTTTTTCAATCAACCTATCAATCAGGACTTTAGTCAGAATTCAATTAGAAAATGAATAATAATTATTTATTAAAGTCAAAATAAGGAAAACCTTATATAGTTGGAAAGTTGAGAATGTCCTTAAAAATCCCCTTTCGTTTCATCTATTTCGGCTAAAAAAGAAAAGTTGTCAGCAATCAAAGTGAAGTCTAGTAAAGCAAGGAACACTCAAAAACACGTTTTTTCTGTTGAATTTTTCAGGTTTGGCATTTTCTAGCCAAATCCCAATGCAATTTTGAGCCAAATACCAAGGTTTCAAATTTTTGTCAAGGAAATTGGATATCGGATATTGAATCCGATATCCAATTTTTAATAAATTTTTATTATAAATATATTATAAATATAATATATATAATATATTGTATACTATTAATATATTAATTATATATACAATACGTAATTTATAATATATATTATATATTAATATATAATATATATTATATATTAATATATATTATATATTAATATATATATATTAATATATATATGTATTAAAATATATTAATAATAAAAGATATTGGATATACCTTGTTTAGGTTAGGGAGAGAGAGAGAGAGAGAGAGAGAGAGAGAGATGGTTGGAAAGGGATAAGGGGAAAGTGATCTAGAGAGGAAGAGAAGGGGAAAGGGAGAGGGAGAGATAGAGAGAGAAGGGAAAAGGAAAGGGGAGAGATAGGGAGAGAACGGTAAAAGGATCTAGAGAGAGGGGGGAGAGGGAGAGAGAAACATCTGATACCTTGTTTGAGAGAGAGAGAGAGAGAGAGAGAGAGAGAGAGAGAGAGAGGGTTGGCAAGGGATAAGGAGAAAGTGATCTAGATAGGGAGAGATAGAGAGAAGGGTAAAGGCAGGGGGAGAGATAGGGAGAGAATGGTAAGGGGATCTAGAGAGAGGAGAGAGAGGGAGAGAGAAATATCTGATACCTTGTTTGTGTGTGTGTGTGTGTGTTAGAGAGAGAGAGAGAGAGAGAGAGAGAGAGAGAGAGAGAGAGAGAGAGAGAGAGAGAGAATTAGGGAGATTATAGAGAGAGAGAGGGGGTTGGAAAGGGATTCTTAGTAATCATAACATGGATGCTTAGTAATGACAAATGACAAGCAAAAAAATTAATCTAAACTGCACATTTTGTTATAAGGGCATCTCTTACTTGAAACAATATTTGTTTCCTCAAAATGACAAGCATTGGTGTTTTTCACACACCTAGATCTTCCAAACATATCAACCTCCATGTACGACTTCACTATATATTTTAACACAACAAAATCTCTCATTTTTAAACTATGATAATTGGAAAATTCTTTCCAACCACGTCCAAACTCTAGTTTATGATTTGCATTCTTTAACTCCAACTCCTAGTCCTTTCCGTTTGGGCTTTGAAACACCATATGGAAAAACATATGATTCTTTTTCATCTATGAACTGTGAAACAAATGCAAGAGGAATGCGTTGCATGAAAGAGAGATGAGCACTATATATCCATGTGAAATCTCTCTCTCCCTCTCCCCTCTTACTCTCCCTCTCCCTCTCCCTCTCCCTCTCTCTCCCTCTCTCCCCCCCCCCTCTCTCTCCCTCTCTCTCTCTCCCTCTTTCTCTATATCCCCTCTCCCCCCCTCTCTCTCCCTCTCCCTCTCATTTTATCCTTCTCTCCATATCTCCACCCTTCTCTCTCTCACTCTCCCTCCCTCTCTTCCTATCCCTTCCCCCACCTCTCTCTCTCTTTCCAATTTTCAAATTGTGATAATTAGAAAATTTTATACAACCACATCTAACTACTAGTTTATGATTTGCATATGATTGTATTTCTTATTTATGAACTGTGAAACAACTGCATGAAAGAGAGATGAGCACAAATCAGTATCCCTTCTCTCCCTCTCCCTCTCCCTGTCCCTGTGTGTGTGTGTGTGTGTGTGTGTCTCTCTCTCTCTCTCTCTCTCTCTCTCTCTCTCTCTCTCTCTCTCCCTTTCTCTCCCTATCTCCCCTTTTTTCTCTGTCTTTGTCTATATCTTTGTCTCTCTCTCTCTCCATCTCCCTCTCTCTTTGTCCCTCTCTCCCTATCCCTATCCCTATCTTATCTCTCTTAATTTTCCTATATAAAAAGATATCGGATATTGTATATTTATCCGATATATTATCCCTCTCCATTTGGGTGCCAAGGTTCAAATGTTGGGTGCAACGGAAATTTTGGTGCCCATATAAAAAAAATATGTGTAGGTATCAGATGTCTGATATGTGGACCACACAAAATAGGATTGTGGGTTGTTTTGTGCATTCCAACGGTCCCTACATTCTTTTTGCAAGCAGCAAACACGGTTTTTTAGACATACAATGGCAAAATTCTGCTTTTTGAGATTATTCTAGACAAATTTATCATTGGCAATCATTTTAAAGCATCTTTGTGGAGGTATAATGGGGAGAAATAGTCGTCGAAAGAAAAAACGTAAAAGAAAGCTTTCAAATGAGCAAATTGAAGTATATAGACAAAGAGATAGAGAAGGTCATAAGCATTGGTCTACACAAGCTTGGAGTAGGACGTGAGGATATCAGATGCACATGGAGTAGGATGTTGTATTGGTATATGAGTACATTGATGTAGCTTTGTTTAGATGGTATATAATTGTAATGGGGAAAAATTAGGGTTTCCACCATTAGAGAGATGAAAATTGCCAATTCACCATTAGATTCAAAAGAAGGAAGAATCCAATAGATCTAATCCCAAATCAAGAATGATAAGGACTGAATACTAATGTGATGGTGGGAAAATGATGAGTGATAGATCAAGACGAAAACTAACCCTTTCCCTCAAAGAGAGATGAGAGTTTCACTATTGATTATCCTTCAAGAACTTTTCACCATTACATTAGGGATATGCGGGGTAATTCACTAGATCCAATCTCCACACAAAGATAATGGATTGAATTATGAATGAATTAAGGATGTTATGAAGATCCCCTTATTCCCTTTTTGTTTGATTTGAAATGGAAATTGATTAAATTATGTAGTGTAAAAGCGATAAAGAATTGATTATAACTTGAGATCTGAATATGGGATGCAGTTGTGCACTTGGATTTGGTAGTAAAATGTCGAGATGAAGTCGCCTTGCAAATTTGATGAAAAGTTGTCTGTACCATGGTGGGAATGTACACGGTCCTCTGAAAAATCAACGAAATGAAAAGGGTTTTTTTGCCTTTGCAAATGGAGCTCGAATCCAAAAGTACAACTACGCACCTGCAACCTAAACACATAAAAGAGAGGGAAATGTGTTGGGATTGGTGGTTTGCCTTTAGGTCAAACCCCAGTTTTGGTATTAACCAAGTAATGAAAGAAAGTACTTGCAAGTAGATGTAAATGAAAGACTGAATTGTAGATCACCTCAAGGGAGGTTGTAGTAGCAATGTTGATAGAAATGCTTGTATGGAATTATATGCGGAAATTAATCTCCTCTTCAATGGTTGAATCCTTGACTTGAATGCAACACCTAGCCTTGAAGGGAGACTTGAGAATGCTCAATGCTAGAAAAGAATGCTTGAATGCTTGATCACTTGAAAATATCCAACTTCGACTATCCAACTTATTGAACTTAAAATTATTGAACTTATGCAAATGAGAGGATGAATGCCCCTTAAATAAATGTTTGAAGGATTTGAATTTTGTCATAGGCCGATATCGGGGAGATTTCCCGCTCACTGCACAACCCATAATGCGTGCACTAGAAAGGTCCTTCCCCCAAAATAAGGTAGGGACAGGGGTGTCACACCCCTATCTTGGGAGGACAAGGGTGCCACGCCCCTATCCAATGGGGGACAGGGGCACCATGCCCTTGTCCTACCCCTGTCTCTAGGGAAGAGTTTGGATAGAGTGTTGCAGAGGCCAAGGAAGAAGCAGTTTTCACAAGCCGAGCACTCTCCGGTTTCTGATTAGGCTAGAGGATTCATGTTCGCATGTGTGAGGACCTAATATAGTCATAAATTGCTAGGGTCACAATTTTATGAAACTACATTTATCCCCCACTTTAGCGGGAGTATGAGCGTATGCCAATACTATCGGTAAAGTACAAGGAAATAAGATTAATATACTTTCACCATGTCAAGGAGGAAAGATGCACCAAGCCTCCAGTGGACTTAGGATCTTATGACTTCGATTGACAAAGTAAAAAGGAATATCATGAAGGTGAGAATCATTACTGCAAGTAGAAAATCTCCCTTCACTATGAGTCATGAAAGAAAGGATACAAAAGATTACAAAGAAAAGAAAAGTTCAGTAAGTAATTCTAAGTATCACAAGAAGTATAGTATGAGAGGAGTGTATGCCCCCATATTAAAGTGATCACATGCACCTTATCAGGAGTGATGGCTTTAAGGTAGGATACACCCAAGAGAGAGAGAAGAGAGGGAGCACGTTATCACAAGGATTTAGCCCCCAATCGAGGTATAAACCCAAGGATACTGAACACAAAACATGAAGTAGGGTCACTTTCCTCAAGGTCAGTATGCTGTATGATAACTCATGTATATCATGTATGTATATGCATATAATAATCTTCATTCCCCAAAGAAGGACACTACCTTGGAAGTAAGGGAAGAGAGGATGTCTTTTGAGTCAACATGAAAGAGACCAAGCAATGGTCTTAATGCTTTGCATCATCCCCAAGTAGACATTAAGGGAACAATAGAAGAAGAGGGATACATATAGAAGAATGGTCACAAAATAGAAAGAAATGAGAGAGAAAGATCTGCAGTGCTAGTATCGCTAATCTAGCACGACATTCGCCTCTCGATCTTCTTGATCACTATTTCATGAAGGCGAGAAACACACCATAGGAGCGATATCAAACTTAGCAAATGGAGCCATCAAAAGATCCAAACAAGGACTATGCTCATGTTGTAAGTCACTTTGTTCAATTTTAGGAGTTAGGATTAGGGTTTGTGAAAACTCATCCAATAAATGTTTCTCCACATCACATACTCATACTCACTATCAGAAGCATTAGGAGTTATATTACCATTATGAATAACATTTTCACTCATTTCTTCATCAAAGTTTAAAGAAAGAGGAGAAAGAACATGAATAGGAGTAAGACCATCACATGTTTTATGCAACTTATGATTTGGAGATGTTGGTTAAACATCTTACTTAGGAGAAAAGGGAATCATGTCAATTGTTGGAGTTTGAGGAGATTGACTATTTTCAGGGATAACTTCAGGAGCTCGAACATGATGCCTTCATCGATGTTCTCTCGCACAATGATTCCATTGAGTCCTAGTGGAAGACTAAGAAGGAGGAGGAACATTTGTAGAAGGAGGGATAGCTTTCTCCTTAATAGTGGAATGTTTAGGTTGAGGTTTTTTTGGTTGAACAATAGGAGAAGCAACCTCTTCTCTTGATAAGAGGAAGGAGGTGGAACTGTGCCATATAAAGGAGGAATATTAGGTGTAGGGAGGAGACCAAGTCCATCATGGGGAGGAGGGATAGGTCTATCCTTAAGAAGAATATTTTAGTTCTCCTTAAGAGAAGGTAAAGTCACATCCATAGGAGTAGGTGGACAATTTTCCTTAGGAGGGAGATTAGTTCTATCCGAGAGAGGAAGAACCTCACCTTGAAGAATAATAGGAATGGCAAGTGTTGGAGATCTAGGTTGACTTAAGGATGATATCATATCGTTCTTCCATTTTTGATAAGATTGAAAAAGAGCATTGCTTCTTGATGGAAGAAATTGAAATTGTTTAGGTCAAAAGAGATCAGTAGGAACACCAGGGCTTCTTTCAGATGAACAAAATAAGCTATAGTTCATGGTTATGATTTATCCATTGTGAGGAAATTTAAGACACTTGTGGATTGAAGAAGCACTAGCCTTCATGGAAGATAGCCAAGGATAGCCCAACTTCACACATAATTGCTCAGAAGAAGGTATGATAAAAAAGTCAACATCCATGGATTTAGTATGGACTTTGACATGAAAGGTGATAGAACCAATGGTAGGACAAGAGAAGCCATCAAATAACTTCATAACTACGTTAGAAGCATCATATAATGGTTTATGCAATCATAAAGTAAAAAGATACTCTTTAGTTATGACATTAACCATGCAAGAGGGATCAATCAGGGCACCATGACAATGGATATCCTTATCCTTTGTAGCTATGTATAAGGGCCATCGGGTGCTCTAATGGTCTCACTAGGGTCAAATGTAATACAAGGATCCTTAGGCGAATCTTGTGTTTCTACCATGTTAGCAAGGTTTGGAGCCATACATATGAGTGTTTCAAAAGAGAGAGAACTAGGCGCAATCTCAATAACATTAGAGGTATGAGATAGCAAGGGATCATTGAAAATCTTAAGATTTTGATTAGGAGGAGCAATTGACTTATTCCCTTTATCATTCGTACCTGCCACAGATATAGTATTTGATGCAAGGCAAAAGGGGAACAAGGCACAAACACAAGTTCAAAAGTTAGTAGATTAGTTACAACGAAAACTAAATACAAATGAACTCAAAAACCTTAAGATACATACCAAGAGAGATATAAAGAATACAATGAGAAGCATGCATACACTAAAGAGAGAAAAAAGACTCCCCAAGATTCTCCCAAAGAGGCTCATAGATGTTTCTCCCTTTCTCCTCTCCTCTCCAAGTCCCACATGAGTGTAGCTCTCAGCTTTTAGCACTATCCTTGAATGCCATATGAAGATTCAAGATGATTGTAAGAAATGAAAAAAAATGCTTATGCAAGTGTAAATGATTAGCTATGAGAAATCTCCTAATTAATGTCTATGTGAATCTTAGTATAATAACAATGCAAAATGCTTCCCACTTTTTATTGAGAAATGAGGTCCTTTTATAGGAAAAAATGTTGATTGAATGGCCAAGATTGAGTGGATTTCCGAAGGGCTAGGCTTGATGGGTTTGTGATCCATGTGATGGCTTTCAACCCAATCCCATTATGAAAAGTGTCAACATGAGATGGCTTGAGTGGAGAGGGAAGAAGCATTGAATGCTTGAGATGACATGAAGGTTACCCTAGGAGGGTTTGGCTAGGCTTGAGTTAGTAGATAAAGCTTTTATCCAAGGGTAATTGCTTTTATCCAATGGATAAACTCTTGTGCAAGAGTTAATGGAGATAACCATGGTCAAAGAAATGAATGCTTGAAGAGACCCATGAGTTAAATGAGGGTTGAGTTAGAGGGAAAGTCTCTAACCATGTGGGTAAGTTGAGTTAACCATTAATGGTTATCTAAGAGCCATAAAGGCTTTGAAAGACTTTGGGGTTAACTTGTTGAAGAACAAAAGCCTTTAATGCATTTCAAAGACTTTGGGACATTTTTGAGAAGTGACCTTTGTTTGGGAATGTGCAAATGATTAGAGAGGGAGATTAGGCTAGTTATAAGGGGTTAGAAGAGTCTAGAAGGGGTTTAGGAGGCAAGTGGGAGATGTAGGATTTTGCAAGTGGGTGAGGAAAAATAGGATTTAATTAAAATAAATTCATTTATTTCAACTAAAATTGTGCAACTTGGATTTGTAGGAGAATGCAAGTGGGAGGGTTTTAGAGATTTAAATAAATATTTATTTATTTAAATGAGGAAAGGGGTTAATTTAAACAAATATGCTTAATTCATTTAATTAATTGTTAGAATCTAGTGTAATGAATTAAATTAAATAAATTGAATAATTTATTTAATTAATAGGAGAAGAGGTTTAAGATGAATTAATTAAATATCAATTTAATTAACTGTTGGTCGATGGTTTAAATAATCAAATAAATACTAAATATCATTCAATTAAGTGGACAGATTTGGGTGTCTACATTTACCCCTCTTTGAGACGGTGTGGTTTATCACATCGTTTCAAAGTAAAACAAGTAAGAATAGTACGTGCCCCAATATGCACCAAGGTAGTGTTTAGGTATGCCCCCTCGAGAGATGGGACAAAATTTCAGAATTTTTGGGCCGTCTCTAAAATATTTTAAGAAAATTAGGCATGGACAGAATGGAGAATTTTGGAATGAAGGAGGAGAAGGGAAAGCCCATGAGTACCCTTAGGTCATGTAAGAGATATAGTGCAAATATAGTGTGTGCTTTTGATTGATGTTGTACAATTGATCAAAATTGGTTGGACAGTCTTGTGCAATCAGTAGAATTTCCCCAGTTGAGTCAAAGCGTGACAGTTGATGTCAGTTGTTCTCTTGGACAAGATAAAGTCTGAGTAAGGGAGTCAAAATGACCTGATGAGACTTAGATAATTGATGTAATTTCCTGATGAAGTCAAGGTATCTGAAGAAAAATACTCGTTGAGACTTAGACAATTGATGTAATTGTCTGTTTTGATTGTGTTTGATTGGTTGATCAATTGATAGTGTTTGCGTTGTAGGTTATTTGTGGTGTTTGCTAGACTTAGCGTACCTATTGAGACTAGGCAATTGATGTAAGTTCTTGTTGTAGTCGAGGTGTGCATGAGTCTATGTACCTGTGTAGACAGAGTAAATTGCTTTGCTTATAGGATGACCTAGGATGGGAAATCATGCAGGGTATGCAATTATGATGATGACCTAGATAGAGAGGGTGAGGTGGGTGATTCAATGTTAGATAGAAGGTATGGAGGACTTAGGACTCATTCCTGTGGAAGAGGATAACAAAATAGAGTATCCATTGTCATGACTATGTATGAATGATATGCAGCGATATGGATTTATGGATGGATGGAATGCAATATATATAGAGTGCTTAATTTTCATCATCAAGCATGGTAGTATCGATCTTGGCCAAGGTAGCAGAAACCAAGGTTGAGTGTTTCACTTGTAAGCAAACATCGCATACAAGGAAAGCTTCCCTCCATTCAGGTTCATATACAAATGGTTGAGGTATACGTTGTAGTCAGTAAGCCATAGTGATCCATGATTGTATTTTTGCATAGGATCATGTAGCTTAGTGAACTTCCCAAGTACACATCATTAGTATATGTCCCAGAACTTCATTGGAACAATCCACAAACAACAAACAAAGAAAAAGATATCAGGAACCATCCTCGCTACTCTAATCACTTGTGGATATCCTGGAGTGGCATAGGAACCTGATATAAATACAAAAAAATTGACCAGGTGCTTATCAGTCAAACCTAATTTTCTTGTCAAAGAAAAATGGAACCATGTCTTTTTTGTAAGGAAGGATGCATCCTTGTGAAGACGATTCTGTGCAAATGTGTGATTTGTTGGTTGATTTGATAGGTGGTCATCATTTTAAGGGGTTTGAACATGTTTTTTTTGCATCTGTTGTGATGTGTATTTACAAGGAATAATATACTTTGCAATGTTTTTGATTGATGTTGATGTTTTTGTCATATTTTTGGATTTTTTTGAATGTTGTGAATGTTTTTGGTATTTTCTTTAGGATATTTTGTAAATGTTTTGGGGTTTTTCTAAGATTTATGAATGTTTTTGGTATTATTGCAGGATGTTTTTGTATGAACAACTCAATGAATCACAAGTATGGAGAATCCACTTCCATCAGTAGGTTTAAGAACATTGCCCCTAGTTAGATGTCGCTATGAAAGCGTGACGCAGAACACATGAAGTAATAACCCTGATTGCAAATCAATAACAAGCCATGGTATGAATGATGAATGAATGGATGCAATGAATGTGATCACAAAAATTATGAAAGATAATGGATCCATAGCCTTTACGAATGGCACCTGTTTACCAGGTTTTCACCACTGTACTTACCCAAGGCACCACCAGAGTGGTTTTCACTGTTTGGATGAATGATTTTTCTTTACTATTTTCTTGATTTTTGTATTTTTGTATTTTGTTTAGGACTGTTTTCTGAATGTTTTTATTTTTTTTCTGATATTGGATAAGCCTGATGCTTTGCACAACTTATGTATGAAACCTTTTGAGATGCATGTTGTTGATTGGATGTGCTAGTGGTTCTCCTTTTGAATTTTCCAACTAATATGCCCCAGACCTGAAGTTGGCAGTGATGACATATGAACCCAGCCAATTGGATTCAAATTTGCCCCAATGTTCTCTGTTTGGTTGGTTCCGAGGATTCTCCCTGAGAACAAGATCTCCTACTTCAAATGTGTGAGGTTTGACCCTATGATTGTAGATTCTTCTCATGCATTGCTAATAGGCTTTTAGGTGGTTGTAGGTAGCTTGTCGCTTTCCATCAAGAAGTTCCAAGTCCTGAAGATGTGAGACTCGTTATTCTTCATCATTTATTATATTTTGCAAGGAGATCTATAGAGATGGTAATTCGACCTCAATAGGCAAGATGGCTTATGCTCCATAAACCAGTGAGTAGGGGGTTGTGACTATAGGAGTTCGAATGCTAGTTCGATATGCCCATAGTCCTGGATTTAAATGAATGTGCCAATCACGACCAGCATCATTGACTATCTTTTTGAGGATTCTCAATATATTCTTATTGGATGCTTCTGCTTGACCATTTCCTTGTGGGTAATATGGGGTGGAAAAATGGTGTTGGATATGAAACTTCTCACAAAGTTCACAGACATCTTGATTTTTGAAAGGGATCCTGTTATCTGTGATGGTGGACATGGGTACACCATACCGGTAGATGATGTAATTGAGGATGAATGAGGCAATCTGCTTGCCAGTGACTTGGGTGAGTGGAACAACTTCGATCCACTTGGTGAAGTACTTTGTGGTGGTAATGATAAATTTATGACCATTGGATGAAGATGGATGCATTTTACCCACAAGGTCAAGTCCCCATTAACAAAAGGGTCATGGTGTTGTGATAAGTTGTAATTCCTCTGCTAGGGTATGTATTAGCTCTTCATTAACTTGGCACTTCTTGCACTTTCTGACAAAGTAGTAGGAGTCTTTTTCCATGGAGGGCCAGTAGTATCTGACTCACATGATTTTCTTTGCTAGTGAAGGATCTCTTGAGTGAGCCCAACAAATTCCTTCATGTACCTCTTCCAAGGCTTTTGTTATGTCATCTTGTTCCAAACATCAAAGGAGAGTACCATCAAGACTTTGTCTATATAGGGTTTCGACAAGGATGGTGTATCTAGCGGTTTTGCAGATAAAGGTTTTTTGTTGGTTGTTTGATTGGTTAGGGAGAAGTGTATGGTCACATAAGTAAGTGAAAAAATCACCATACCATGAGGCGTAGGACCCGATAAGGTGACATATCATTTCAGATTCAGGGATCCAAAGCTATTCCACCAAGAACTCATAGTGTCTCAAATTTTGTGGAAGATCCAGGAGAGATGCAATTGTAGCCATTGCGTCGGCAGCTCGATTCTGATCTCTTGGTATTTACTCAAATGTGATAGTTGTAAATGATTATTTGAGACTATCCACCATCCTTTTGTATGACATGAGCTTATCATCCTTTGTTTGACATTCATTAGTGACTTATCAGATGACCAACTGGGAATCTCCATATACTTGTAGCTCTTTTAGATTCCATTGTATGGCCAATCTGAGTCTTGTGATCAAGGCCTCATATTCTGCTATATAATTTGTGCATGGGGAAGTGAGTCTATATGAATTCAGGATATTGTCACCTTGAGGTGTGATAAAAAGAATACCTACCCCTGAGCCATGTCTGGTGTATGATCCATCAAAATATAGCTTCCAGGGTTGTGTAGCTATGATCATGAAAATACCCTCATCCGGAAAATTTAAAATAAGAGGATGGTCACCTTTGAGTGGTGCATCAACCAACTAATCTAGAATAACCTATCCCTTGATAGCTTTGTGGTCCACATACTCAATATCAAATTAACTCAGAATCATAACTCATTTGGCCAAGCGGCTTGTCAATGCTGCCTTGCTGAATAGGTACTTGAGTGTATCTATCTTGGCAATAAGTTGTACTTTGTGTGTTAACATGTAGTGGCTTAATTTGGTGGCTGCTAAGATAATTGCTAGGCAAGCTCCCTCAATAGGTGTGTAATTGAGTTCATAGCCTACCAGTGCCTGAGAGATGTAGTAGACAACACATTATTTTCCTTCCACATTATGTTGTGCAAGAAATACTCCTAATGTTGTGGTTGTAGCTGAAATGTATAACAATAGAGGTCTTCTTGGATGTGGTGGAATCAACAATGGTGTATTCATTAGGTAGTCTTTAAGCATTTGGAATGCTTGCTGGCATTTCACATCCCATTGAAAGCGGATATTTTTATGTACCAGATGGGTGAAGGGATGACATTTATCACCCAGTTGTGCAATGAACTGTCAAATGGATTGTAGCCATCCTTGTAATGTCCTCAACTGACTGATATTGTTTGGAGGTGGCATGTCCATGATTGCCTTGAATTTCATATGATCTACCTCAATTCCTTTACTTGAGACAATGTATCCTAAGAGCTTCCAAGAAGTTACTCCAAAGACACATTTCTTTGGATTGAGATGGACGTGATATTATTCCAATCTGTTGAATACTTTATCCAGTACTACAAGATGACCCTCTCTTGTTAATGATTTAGCTAGTAAATCATCCACATAATCTTCCATTATGGTGTGCATCATGTCATGGAAGATGGTAGTCATGGATATGTTACTGCTGCATTCTTTAGACCAAATGGCATTACATTCCAACAATATATTCCCCATGGACATGTGAAAGCAGTTTTGTGTTGATCCTCTGGAGCGATTTTAATCTGGTTGTATCCTTAAAATCCATCCATAAAAGAAAGCATCGCATGACCTGTTGTTAGATCGATAATCATGTCAATGTTTGGTAAGGGAACTTCATCTTTAGGACATTCTTTGTTTAAATCTCTAAAATCCGTACAGATATGGATGCCCCCATTAGGTTTACCAATAGGTATAATATTGGAGATTGGTCTGATGAAACCAACATCCAAGAGATTTTTAAGTTTAACCTTGACAAGAACGACAATCTGTGGGTGCATCTTTATGAGCTTTTGTTTGACAGGTTTAGCCTCTTTCGCTACAGTTAAGTGATGCATGCCCAAATCTGTATCTAAACCGAGCATGTTTGCATAAGAGCATGCAAAGTTGATTTGGCACTTTTGGAAGAATTCCACAAATTTTGGTTGTTCTCTAGGAGTTAATAGAGATGCCAAATGTATTTTGTGTGGAGTCTCCGAGGTCCCCACATTGAATTCTTTTGTTTCTTCTATTAGGATGGTTGATCTCCCCTGATTCATACTAAATGGGAGGACATCAAACCTTGCATCCTCACATGCCTCAGTGAGGTTTTCACCTTTGGATATGCTCTTTGTTTTTACTCTTTTGGGATCAAAAAGTACCACCATGTGGTTTTCACTAGAAGATCCATGCTTTATTGTAATATTTTTGCAGCTGAAAGGTTTGGAATCTTCCCCAGAGTATGTTGCGCTATTAAGTTCAATGGAAAACCCATCTTTATGATCTCCACTTGGCATGTTATCTCGTAATTCTATAAATTCTATGAGTGCCTCATCATTTTAGAAATGGTCAAGACATGGGGGATTTGGCTGGTTCCATTCAATGAGTTTGAGATGAATGATAGGAATTACTTCATTGATTAAGTTAAGTTCATAAGAGGCATCAATGAAGGTTAATATGGAGGCATGAAGTTCATCGATGGTACTCTCCTTGTCAGATTTGGCTGGAGGATTTGACGCAGGGCTTGTGGAAGTTTCTGCTAGCTCAGGATTCAAAAAAGTTTTAATCCATGCTTCTCCATAAACTAGTATATCCTTATGAGGTGGTGGATGTGATGTTTCCTCCTCATTTGAATTATTTAAATGCACTGAATCCCATTCCCACTCATGTGAGTTTATCTCATAATCACTCTCTAGCATCCGATTACTATACCAAACAAGGATGTCGTTTGAATTGAATAGTGCATTAGTTATTGGCTTATGTACTATTGGAGGTGGGGTTGCTGGTGTTTTAGATATAGTCAAGGATTGCATCCTTGGAGTAATTGGTTGATACACATATTTGTTGGGCTTTCCCTTGAATCGAATCTTAGGAACAGATTCTCTTTGAAAACCGAGTCCGGTTTTATCTCTTGGTTTCAACTCAGGTTGTAAGGGCTCTTGTCATCCTTTCTTGCAAGGTCCCAAAGCACTATGGCCATCATAGCCCATTCTTTGTATTATAGTGAAGCCTTTTCCATATTTGTTAGTGGGGAGCTTATCCTTCAGGCTTTCTTTGTTGACAGGGTTTGTGTAGACCCATTCTACCAGGTCTTCATCCATGTTTTTCTCCTCTTGACTTTTACCATGGGTGAATTGTGCCAAAGTGCAAGTTCTTTTGGCCAGTGGTGATTGAAGTAAACCTTGGGGTTTTCCATGATTTTTAGGGGATGTGAGTAACTAACCAACACAAAAGATTTGGCTAAGATTATATTCACTGGGACCTTCCTCAGCCATTTTCATTTTTAATTTCTCCTATTTTGGTGTAGGTGTTGCTAAGCTAGAAAGAGAGGCTAGATTAACATACGATGAGGAAGAGATAACTTCCCTATTGCTAGGTATGACGATCTCTGGTTGATGGTGAATATTATTATAATATACAAATGGATTAGCATCACCAAGGATTGTAATTTCTACCCCATTATGTGGAAACTTGATACATTGGTGATAGGTGGATGGGATGGCTTGCATGGCATGTATCCAAGGTCTCCCTAATAAGAGATTGTATGGAAAAGGAAGGTCTAGAAATTGGCAAACTATATGCTTCACAACTGGCCCAACCCTGATGGGTAATATAACAGCTCCTTTGGAAGAACGCTCTGCATCATCATATACTTTGATGGTTATCTTATTGCTAACATCCACTGATTTTGTTGCATGACCCAGTGTTGTGACTAACTGCAAGGTGAATATGTTTAAGCCGTCTCCATTGTCAATCAAGACTCGATTGATTCTATGTTGGTTTACGAGCCCTTCAATATGGAGGGAGGCATTATGGGGTTGTTGGAAGGATGTGTTGTCACTTTTAGTAAAATTAAGACATGGTCATGACTTTAGACTACTAACCATGGCTTAAAAATGATCTGTGTTGAGGTTGGAGGGGACGGATTCTTCTTGGAGAGATTGATCCAAGATTTTTTTATGTGAGGGGGATAAGCATAAAAGATCTAATATGGAGATGAGGGTTGGCGTCTTATCCAATTGCTCTACAAGATTATATTGTTTTGGGAGGGGTGTCGTTCCTGGTGGTGCCCCTCGAATAGTAATCTTGCTACGACGCGTAACAAAGTTGCATGTAGGATTTTGATCTTTTATGGTAAGAGTTGCAACTTGTTCATAAGCATCATAAAGGTGATTCACAATATAATTGTATGCGGCTTGTGTGTAATTAGTTGTGGTATCTATGTTTTTCCCCGAGGTGGAAGGACCCCTTTGATCATGTGATGGAAGTGGATTTTTGAACATTAAGTGATCATCATTGGATGTTTTTGGGTCACGTCCTTCAATTTCAATTTCTCCTCTATCGATAAGATCCTAAACAAGATCTTTTAGTTGATGAAAATTTCTTGTTTTATGCCTTCTTCGGTGAAATTCGCAAGGTTCATGATCTCACCACCATGGAGGCTTGACTTGAGGCTCATAATTGGATGTTTTTGGTAAGGTCACAAGATTGGAGGATATTAATTGGCATAAGATCCTTTTGATAGGTTCCCCTAAGGGCGTATATGTGCATTTTGGCTTGTAGTTTTGATGCTTTTGTTTTGGTTCCTCTGGTTGTGTATTGCGACCTTGATTTTGTAGATTATTGTTGGTGTTTTTGTTAGGAGGGGGATTTTGTCTTGCAAACCTAACCACAAGTTTTGCAATTTTCACTTTCCTTGCATCTACTATCCCGTCATTGACAACATTCTTGTTTTTGTTCCAAAATTTTGGTTTTTCGCTATTATAGTGTGGACGAGGACCATCTTTGTGTTCGTTATAAATTTTGATAAGCCCATTTTTTATGAGGGCTCTTTCACATTTGAGCCCTTGAGTTATCATTTCTTCAAAGAATTTTGTGCCCTTCATGTCCAAATGAAATTTCATTTCATCATTTAAGTTAGAAATGAAAATTTCCACTAATTCTTGCTCACGCAGATGAAGGGAGCATCTGCTAGACAATTGTCTCCATCGTTGTAGGAAAGTTGAGAACAACTCCCCTGGTTTTTGTTTTGTGTTCCACAAATCTGCCATGGTGACGTCACGTTCTATGTTGTGTGCATAATGAGCAATAAATTTTTGGACCAATTCTTCAAATGTTCTAATACCACCCGACAGTCGTGAAAACCATTGTGTGGTTGTACTTCCCAAACTTTGAGGAAAGATGTGCATTAGATATGTGTCCTCATAGGCCACCTCTAAGCAAGCGGAGTGAAATTATTGCACATGGTCCCTAGGATCTCCTTTGCCTCTTTATTTTTCAAATTTGGGTATTCCGAACCGTTGTGGAAAAGGTGGCATAAGAATGTTTCTATCAAATGGATTTGGAAAAATGTCATTAAGTGAGAATCGATTGGTCTTCACACCACTATTCAATTGTTGGGCAAGATTTTCTACTTGTTTCCTCAACATGTTTATTTCTAAAGGAGGAGGAGGTGGAGGATTCCCTTGATGATTAGGGTCATAGCAGAAGTACTCTCTACCTCCTCCACCATCGTGATGGCTATGTTGCTTGGATATTTGTCATAATTATCTTGTATCAAAATTGGAGGGAAGTTTGGCACCCTCTTCAGCGAGTCTCAAGAAATGAGAATTGGCATTGTTTCTAAGAATTTCATCAAAGACTCTGTTGAATTTTGGATTATGTTGTGCTCTTTCTAATTCTTCTGGAGTTGGAGCGCTGGGATATTCATCATTAGTGCCTGTTGTCTTCAAAATCTGATTCCCTTTAACATCCTCAAATTAATATGGTTTAAAGCTTGGTGCAGAAGAGATATCAAAGATAAGGAAATTTTCAAGGCAACATATGACAAGGTTTGGATAGACCTTCTACACTTCGGGCTTCCTCAGAGCCCAAGTGGGTATACCTTTGTGAATTAAATTCACACTTTTGAACATAAACCCACAGCAAACCAGTCTAGAAAACCAGTGGATTTATTCACCTTGAAATCAACTAAAAACAAAGGATAGAAATTGTACTTAATCTCAGCATTTCGATCAACAAAGCATGCAATAAACAACTTCGATTAATACCAGTGCCTTATCCAAGGTCACAGAGTCATCTAAACTCAGATAAAACTCCATAAACAACACATCTTTATATTACCCGTCGGTTTGGTTTCTATTAATCCTTATATATGCCTGACACATACAAGAATTCAAGCATTCCAAACTCAGCTATGGTCCTCAGAATTTGAAGTTCCTCCCAAAGAAATTACTGGTATGAGTGATCTCGCGTATTTAATTTCCCTCCTAAAGAGAAAAGCTAACAAGCACTTATACTAAAATTGCTTTGCAATTCCATTCAAACGGAACAACCCTTGATTATTCAGAATGAAAACAGTAAATAAAGTTATGAACAAACTTGAAGACAACACAAAGCTTTACTCAAAACTGACGGCCTGTATATTGATATTTAGTTCAAAGAGTATTACAATAAATTTTGATTCTCCATTAGACTTAGAAAAGCTCAAATAAATTTCTGCAGCGTTTTCTTACAAAATTTTGTGATCCTTTTTCCTATAGTCCTGGTATCCATTTATAACCACATGGATGCACAAAGCTTCAGACCTTTTGAGGAGAGTTTGTTACAAAATAAAGAAGTTACAAGCTTTTCGTAAAAGCAGTTACAAACACTTTTCAGCCTCTGCAGTTATTTCAACCTGTTATTTTGTTGTAACCTCTTCTGTCTTTTTAGGGGCGCTCTCCAACTGTTCCGGACCCTGGGTGGCATTTTTAGTTTCCCACTCACTATATATTTCTTCTGTCAGCCATGAAAAATTAATCACATCATCTTTATTTTTAGTCAACCTTTTCCAAGAATTCCTCAGTTTATTGACTTCTGAATTAAGAAAACCATAACGTGACTTAATTTTTTCTATCTCTTGTATTGTCACGACAAAGAAAGAAGTATCATCAAGATCAATGATTCCTTTGACTCTTGCTAACAATTTGGCTTCTATTTCCTTAAGCCATATCTGCTTGTCTTTTAACTGATCCGGATTAGCAAAAACTCCTGGGAGCAACTCACAAACTTGATCAGTGTATTCCTTCTTAAGCAATTTAACCCTTCTATCCACATTATCCACCTCTGTTGCCAATTGCATTAAGACCTTAGCGACATCAGAAGTGGATTTGATAATGGGATTAGCTCTTGCTTCATCATAGGATACACACATGAACTCTAGATCTTGCTCCCTAGGTCTCCATCTGTCAAAAATGGGTGTCAAAATTGCCTTATCTCTCCTCAGCTCATTCCATATCTCCATAATCTTTCCCACATTGTTGTAGAGCAATGAGGCATTTATTGTCTCTGCAAAACTGGAGATTGTGGCCCTTACTTTCTCCTCATGTTTCCCTTGTTGGTGCTGTCCCATCAGTTGGCTCTGCAACTTGGCAATGATGCTATCTTTGCCTCTTACCTCCTCCATGGTTGTGTTATAGGCTTTTAAAACTGTTTCCAACTGAATTTGGAGGGCCTCCTTTTCTTTGGCTTCCTTCTCCGCCACTGCAACATTGAATTTTACAGTTTCTAACACAGTACTTGCAGCCTCTACTACCCCTATACTCTGCACTCTTTTTACCATCATTCCACCAAGGTAACTTGACCCTGGGGTGTCTTTGCCTTTCTTGCTCTCATTTCTCTTGAGAGACCACATGACTAATGCAGCATTATCCTTATTGAAGGTAACACCTTCCATGGGTTTGGTCTCTTTTCTTACTGCATCTAGCACCAGGGCATCAGCAATATCCCACTCTGGTAAGATAAGCACTCCAGCTTGTGCTACTAGATCTCTTCCTTGCTCAGGAGTGATGGTATTGAATTCTTCCATCATCTCCTGTTTTATTTCTTCCTCCACTGAGGCTGGATCTTTATTAGGCTACTCAACCTTTCTTGTCTCACATCTAGCATTATATCTATCTATATGTTGTTTCCAAATGAATTGCATAAATGCTTCCGATGTGACAAAGTTGTCATCAGCTAAAAAGGCACTACTTGCCTTTCTTATCTCAGGATCCCACTCCTGGCCTTTAAGTTCAGTGGAGGTTATATCCATTTTAGCATCAATGGGCTCTTCTGGCATCCCTTCCTCTACTTCATCATAGGTGTATGCAATTTCCCCTAAGCTACCCAACTGCAATAGGTGTTCAGCTGCTGCTTGCTCATCTCCTATATGGATAGGGGATTGGGATGGGGAATACAAAGGTGTGTCTGATTGCACTTCCTTCCCCACCCTTTGCCTTTTTGGGCTGTCTTGGATGTCAATGACATCTTGTATCTTCCTCTTCCCTTTGGATGTAGAGGGCTCCCCTGTTGTAGGCACCAACACACTGTAACCTGATTTCTTATGCAATGTGTAATCACCAGGAGGAATTGGCTTGCTGGAAGTTGACCTGCTTAGGATCACTCTGGCCTTTTCAGGGTTGCTTTTAATCACAGCTTTCCTCTTCTCCTTTAGTGTTTGCATTACATCTTCAAAGCAAACAATCAAAAACTTTATTTTTTCTTCCAATGGGAAGAAGCTAGACAATGGGTCATAGCTAGCATCAAATTGATGCACAAAATCCAAGGCTTTCTTGTAAGCCACCCACTTTTCTTTCCTTAATTCCTGCTCATCTAAATCAAATTCATTTCTGATGAGGTCTTCAGGAAATTGGAATTGATGAGGCCTACCTCTGCATGCTACCTTCTTCCTGAACACACCATTGAAGAAGTCCTCTAGATCAGCACACCTGGACACTGCAGTAGATAAATGGTAAAGTTTGAGGAAATCCTCAAAAAAATTCTAGCCTCCCTTTGTTATTATGAATTGGTGGGCTATAGTAGCTGCTGGGAAAATAGTCCCTTTGCCTCGGCCTGTTAACTCTGCCTCTTGTAAGCCACCAATTTGCCTAAGGATCTCCGCTATTCCCACTTTGAGAGGGACTTGGTAAGGTAACAAAAATGGAGTACCCCTGAAACCAAAAACTCTGAAAACTGTGGAGACGGGATATAAATAAATGTCGCCCCAGTTATGAACAATCTTGATGTTCTCTGCGAATTCTTTTGGCCTTATGAATTCCAAAAGAACCTTGGGGACTCTTGGGTTATCAGAGCATAAGAGAGTTCTTATTTTGGATGCAAAATATTTGTCAAACTTCAAAAAACTAGCATCCTCTCTGTCCCATGACAACACAGTACTCCATAATTGTACTGGCATTTTTCCTCCTTCCTTTTCCTTAACTAGGTCTAGTCCACTGGCAAAATAATCACCACCTTTGAAGAGAAAAAGGTGCATTAAGAGTGAATACCATCCGAAAGGTCTGTCCACCTTTCCAGTCTTTATTCCTATCAAGCCTCCATGGACAACATCAGTGATGAAGGAAGCATAATCAAATGTGATAGCAAGAGAAGGATTCAAAATCTGGGCAATCATTAGCAAGTAATGATTTGGCATATTTGCTTCAGCATCTTCTCCTAGGACTTGACAAAGTGCCCAATACATTCCTTTAGCCCTCAGGGTAAACATACTTAATGAGAAGGGCTCTTGTGTATTGGGTCCTACAACTGCTAACCCTCCTATTTTCACAAAAAGCTCCTTGAGAGGCCCATTCCTGAGATGACTTCTCTGTGCACTGTAAACTTGGGCTAATGATGTGAAATTTATGGGTTCCAGGAAGTTTGTGAACTCATTAAGCCCAAATGCTGTCCTTAATTCTTCAGCATTAATTTCCACAAGGGTTTTCCCATTTACATCCCGAATGCATCTTGTGACTGGATCATAATTCAATGCCATTTGGGTTAGCAGGTCTGTATCCATGAATACCCCTGGGACTACCAATTTCCCAACATCTAGTTCCCAGATACTGTTTTGAGGGGCAGGAGAATTTCTCATTCCAAATCCGACTTTAAACAACCCCAACCCGGACAGTCCCACCTGTGGGTCTCTCAGCCAATTACCCTTGTCATACAATCCTTCTCCTATCTTCAGACGGGGAGCCCTGGGCACTAACTCTTTGGCCTTTGATGCCTGATTGGTTGACAACGTCAACTATTCTAAGAAATCATCACATACACTTCTTTCCAAATAATTAACCTTGCCGAAAAATTCCCTTTTAGGAGCCATTTTGAAAATGCAAGAAAATGAATATCACTCTGAAACAATCCTACAATAGAAGAATTACCTTACTTAGAACACCACACAAGAATTGCTACAAAATATAAGAGAACCTGATTTTTGCTTGAAGGAAATTGCTCTGCAACTAAAACGATTTGCTCTGTATCTGAAAAAGATAACTCTGCGTCTGCTCTTCTGCAAAATCTTTTAAAAGATATCTTCACTTGGTAGTTAGGAAATCAAATATTTGTACTTAGGGCCTTAACTCTGACATTGATTCCGCATGCTCCGGCCGTCCCTTCGAAATTGAATTCATATGAGAATTCGTATTTTTTGCTCCAACGGGTCATAACATTCCTGCAAGTGTTCCATCTTGTTCTTTCGCAACTTCGCGAAGCATAACCATTGGGCAGCTTAGTCCTGCGAAATAGCGCCAACTGTTCGATCAAAAGAAACTTGATCGAGCGTTAGATTAACTGACGGCTTTGGCCTTTTTCTGGGTCCCGCTTTTTTATTGGCTACATAATACCACGTGGTGTCAAACCATTGGCCTTGAAATTCCCTTCGCATTCCACTTTATACTGGCCGCATGTCTTTCCTTTTCTACCGACGTTTCCACCTTGGTGGGCCCACACTTTTTCTTAGACCACATCATCATCATGACACATGGACGGTTCTCATTCATTCTTGCTATTTCGCGGGTGTAAAGAGTGAGCATCTTACCCTTGCGAAATAGTGCCGACCGTCGGATCATCTCTGAAGTTGATCGGCATTTAATCCTTTGAAAAGGCTCTTAGGAATGGTGGGCCCGCTGACTCGTCACGAACACCTGGCATCCAATCACCTGCGGCGCTGATTTGTCGCTCTGTCATTCGCCAGAAGGAAACCATGGGGGCCCCACTTTCATCTCAACAACCCTATAGTCCAGGTCATCATCATGACACGTGGACGGTTCTCGTTCATTCTTGCTATTTCGCGGGCGTAAAGAGTGAGCATCTTACTCTTGCGAAATAGCACCGACCGTCGGATCATCTCTGAAGTTGATCGGCATTTAATCTTTTGAAAAGGCTCTCAGGAATGGTGGGCCCGCTAACTTGTCACGAACACCTGGCATCCAATCACCTGCGGCGCTGATTTGTCGCTTTGTCATTCACCAGAAAGAAACCATGGGGGCCCCACTTTCGTCTCAACAACCCTATAGTCCAAGTCATCATCACGACACCTAGACGGTTCTCATTCATTCTCGCTATTTCACGGGCATAAAGAGTGAGCATCTTACCCTTGCGAAATAGCACCGACCGTCGGATCATCTCTGAAGTTGATCGACATTTAATCCTTTGAAAAGGCTCTCAGGAATGGTGGGCCCGCTGACTCATCACGAACACCTGGCATCCAGTCACCTGCGGCACTGATTTGTCGCTCTGTCATTCGCCAGAAGGAAACCACGTGGCTCTGGGTGTTGTTAACAGCTGTACCCGCTAGGTCATATCCACCTGCGGCCTGACTCACCTCTGGGGCCCGCCTTTTAACCTTTAACGCGGATCTGTTGACTGTTGTGATTTGTGCCACGTGCCGCCACTTTACTTGCTGCTAACAACCAGCTGGATCATCTATGTGGCATGCCATGTGGTTTTTGCTATTTCACGGGGTATAAACTACGCGCAACTTCGCCTAGCGAAATAGCACGAGCCATAGATCCATCCGCGAGATGCGCATTAGTTACTGGGCTCGACAACTTTAGAAGAAAAGCATATAAGGCATAAATTTTTTTCAAATAATCAACGTAACCGCCTAGGCAAATAACAAGGGGGAACACTTCCTATGACCCCACGACCCATAACTTAAGTGAATAAAGTAACAACAGATTAGAAACCAGAGGGTTTAAAACAAATAAGATAGGATCTAAAAATAAAAAACCCTTAAACCCTTAAGGTCTAGAACAAAGCTGAAGCACTTGGAATTACACCCTATTCAAAAAAATCAATATACCATAGCCAATCATGGGAAAATAAAAAACCCAATTTTAAACAGTGATAACAGTGCCTCCTCCAAAGGCTTGATGAAAGTCATTGATGTTTTTGTCCCCCTCTTCAATTTCTGGTTGTTGATTTTTCATTGCTCTTGTTTGAGCATTGGTTTAAAAGTTTGATGTTGTAAGAAAATGACTATGAGGTGGTGATTAAATGGTTGATGGAAGAAAAGTTTTTTTGAAATGTTTGGAGGAAGATAGATCTCTAATATTGAAGGTTGTATGTCAATAGAGTTCTTTGTGAATTGCTTTTGTGTTTTTCAACAATTTGATGTGATGAGGTATATCAAGGTTTGAGATGTGTTATAATCCAAGCTACCTGGTGATGAGAGGATGCACTCATAAACTAGTTTTAACCTAATTAGATGTGTAGAAATGCCTCTTAGGATGACTGATCTTAGATGTAGAGACACCCTAAAAGTGATTTGTTGGTTTATTTAAGCAATATCTGAAAGGAATAAGGACAAGACCTCTTTGTGTTGAGAGTTGAGTGGATTTGTGATGTTTGGATGTGAAAGTGGATAGGATATGTGTCTTAATAAAATTCTTCCATTATGAAGGGGGTTTCTACTTCTTCCTCTCTTATAGGTGTTGGTAGTTCCTCTAGAACTTCATTGTATTTGATACAAATTTTAAGAAAGAAAGAGAGATTGATCTTACTCCCTTTGTTCTTGCGATAATCAAAAGCTCTATATTGAGTGAAAGCTCTATTGCTCAAAGGTGCTTTGTCAAATTTGTTGGATTTGCCCTAAAGGTACAAGTGCATATGACACAAAAATATTCTATGTGAGAGAAAGAGTTGTCTATTGATATAGAGAAATTTCCCTTTCTTGATAAGAGCCCTTGAACCAAGTTGTCTCTTCTTTAGCTTAGTCTTTTGATGAAGACTTCTTTTTCTCAAGATATCAGTGATGGTCATACAAAATGATCAATGTTGATGTAGAGTTGTTGGATGGCTACATTGTTTCAATTGTTTTGAATCTTTTGACAAGATAACACGTCAAGGAGACAAGCACATAGTTTTTCCCCCTTTCAATAAAGGCACAACAGGTGTGGGTCTAAATCAACCCAATCATGAACTTTTTGATCCTTAGAAATGTATGTATGTTCGCAGGCCTAAAGTCGGCCCAAATTTTTACTGGTTTGAAATAAGATGAAGACAACTCAAACACTTTTTATCCCTAAGGTAATGGCCAGTTGCGATATTTTCAGCCCACAACTTGATATTTCTTCGATTTTGGTACTACATGCCTTATGTATCCTGCCGTGGCAGGTAAGGATGTGATATAATAAGTCTTGCGTGAGCATAATAGATAGGTGATCCCTATTATGGGGGAGTCACCACTTTCATCAAGATACAAGTAGCCTTTCAAAAATCCTTGTTTCTACTCAAGGAGATATGTATAGTGAGTATCTTGGGAGCAAAACCATCTATGCTCTTGCACTGAAATTTTCACAAATATCCTCAATCAATAGAATGGGTGGGCTTCTATAATAAGAGGCATTTAGTAATGTTTGATGTCTTTGGATGTAATTTCATTTTGCAACGACTCACTTAAGAGCCTTGTAACTCACGGTGGGGCCCATATGTCCTTTCGACAAGTTACACTATAGGAACAACTACACCCAAGGCTACAACTTTCGCTCTCACCTGATTTCTATAGCGGCTTGAAGGATTTACCTCGCAAGGTCGTCCCAAGAGTGATGTGTCTCTTGGTAGGCCTCTCTTAAAAATAGAAAATTTAGAGCGTTACTAACACTTTTCTCTTGCACCTAGGACCACAAGAGCCAAGGGAGAGGATAGTGTGTGTTAGAACTGGGACCACTCTACAGATTTGCACAAGTGTGCCAAACACAAAAGACACTTGTTCTTTTTAACCTTTTTATTGCAATGTGATCTATTTTCTATTTGGAGATGTTGCTCCAACAGATATGGTGTTCTCTTTATCCCATAAAGAAATTTGTTTGTTTAACTAGGCATAAAAATCCCGGTCAACAAAATGAAAGCAAGTTGCTTGAAAGTAAATCGTTTTGTAAGTAAATGGACAAATTAATTGTTCTTTTTACAACCCAAACTTGAAGTGTGAATCTAACTTGCGAAAAAATATGTTGAGATTGTTGAAAATTTTAGCTTTGCAAGTGATGTTCTTTCTAAGCCCAAAAGACAAGTTTTGATTTATTTTTAAAGCACCAAAAACTAAATTGTGAGGCTCTTTTTACCCCCCCCGAAAAAAAGGAAATACGATTTTTTTTTTTTTAACCAATTTTTGAAAAGAAGCTAAAAAAGATTAAAATTCTAAATTTAGCTCCTCCAGCCTACAAGAAATTGTTAAAAACCTATAAATAAAGAAGTTAGTAAAATCTAAAACCTTATGTGGGCTTCCACAAGCCTAAATTCATTTTTTCGGTTACAATATTGAACTCTCTGGAACAAAAGCGCTACTCTGTGAGAAAATCTAAGCGCTAATTCAGACTAAAGTGCTAATCTGGAACAAAAGCACTACTCTGTAAGAAAACCTAAGTGTTAATTCTGACAAAAACACTACTTTGGAACAAAAGCGCAATAATATAAACAAAAGCACTATAATATGAACAAAAGCACTACAATTTTGGGTGAACTCACAATAATGGTTCCCACTTTTTTGCCACTTTTGACACTGAGATGAACAATTTTAAAATAATCTTCAACTTCTGACAACTATAACTTTTAAACTATTAAGAATTTGGAGATGATGTAAATTAGTGATTTGTAGAATTTTGTCTGTAGATTCTATATATATTTTTTTCAAATTTTTTTGAAGGATTTTATTTAAATTTTTCCATCTCCCTCAAAAAGTAGTTTTTTACAACAAACTACATTTTTTAAGAGTGATGCGTCTCCCGAAACTCATAACTTTTTTTCTATAAATGATAAAAACTCAATTCTTTCAAATTTTGGTTTGTAACATCAATATCCAGGGCTTGCAGTTGGTTTGATAGTGATATGTTCAATATTTTTCATTTTATTAAGTTTTGAAGTCCGACTAGTCATAATTCAGACATAGGTTTACGTTTGAATACATAACTTATTCTATATATATCAAAATTCAATTTTATTTTTTTTGTTAGAAAGAAGACATCAATACCCAGGGCTTGGATATTTTTTAGATTTTTTTTAAATTAGTTTCCTATTTTTCCCAATGCGTTGAACAAAGAAGTTCATGTTCGGTGAAAAACCTATAATTGGTAAAATTAAAAAAACAAGTTCATAATAAATTCAATATGTAATAAATTTATATTCATTAGAAAGCTTGCTTCGAGGACTATAATATTGCATTTTGGGTTGTCAAGATCATTCCATTTGAGCCTTCAACTAGAGGTTTCAAGGCCAAAAATCTGCAAAAAAATGTAGAAATTTTTAGAGAAGTGTTAAAAAAGGGGTTCGAACGAAGGGGGGTTCGAGCGAACCCCCTATTTTTAGGGGGGTTCGAGTGAAGGTGGGTTCGATCGAACCCCCGCGCTATAATTGAAAAATGACATAAAAGGGCATTAAAGGTGCTTCGCTCGAAAGATGGGGTTCGAGCGAAGTGGGGTCTTCACTCGAACCCCAAAGGGTATTCCGTTCGAACACCCCCACTTCGCTCGAACCCCTCGTAAACAAAATTTTTCACTTTCGCCAATTTCCTTCGTTGGCAAAAGTGGGAACCAGCTTTGTGAGTTCACCCTTTTTTTTTAGACAGAATTAAAACTGACAGACAGAGAGAACAAAAGTGCCATATCAATGCAAAGGCAATTATTAATGTGTAAAAGTGCTAAAACCTTAACGAAAGCACTAAAACTATCCGACGAAGGCACCAAACCGCGGAACAAAAGCGCTAAAGTGCAACCTGTGTGTGTAAATTCTGGAAAATCACAAAAAAATTGGCCAGAAGACAGAAGCGCTAACAAAATTTAAAAGCGTTATAACAAACCATGCCAGAATGAACTAAAAGTGCTATAATAAAGAACATAAGCACTAGTACATTCCAAAAGTCCTTTACTAAACACCCTAAAGCGCTAAGATAGAACAAAAGTGCTATATCCCAGAGAATTTAGAGGCATTAATTCGGGACAAAAGTGCTAATGCGCGACGAAAGCGCCAAAACACTATCCTGTGTATGAAAATATCTGCAATTTAAAAAAAAGTTAAGAACGAAAAATCACAAGGTTGCGTGTTCGATTCATGTCAGGTTCACTAAATGTTGCAAGGCAAAAGGGGAATAAGGCACAAACACAAGTTTAAACGTTAGTAGATTAGTTACAGCCAAAACTAAATACAAATGAACTCCAAAACCTTAAGATGCATACCAAGATAGATATAAAGCAAAGAATGAGAAGCATGCATAAACGAAAGAGAGAAATAAGACTCCCCAAGATGCTCCTAAAGAGGCTCATAGATGTTTCTCCCTTGCTTCTCTCCTCTCCAAGTCCCACATGAGTGTAGCTCTCAGCTTTTATCACTATCCATGGATGCCATATGAAGATTCAAGATGGTTGTAAAAAATGAAAACAAATGCTTATGAAAGTGTAAATGATTTGCTATGAGAAAGATCCTAATTAATGTCTATGTCAATCTTAGTATAATAGCAATGCAAAACGCTTCCATATTTTTCTTGACAAATGAGGTCCTTTTATAGGAAAAAATGTTGATTGAATGGCCAAGATTGAGTGGGCTTGTGAATGGCTAGGATTGATGGGTTTGTGATCCATGTGATGCTTTTCAACCCAATCCCATTATGACAAGTGTCAACATGATATTGTTTGAGAGGAGAGTGAAGAAACATTAAATGCTTGAGATGACATGAAGGTTACCCTAGGAGGGTTTGGTTAGGCTTGATTTAGTAGATAAAGCTTTTATCCAAGGGTAATTGCTTTTATCCAATGGATAAACTCTTGTGCAAGAGTTAATGGAGATAACCATGGTCAAAGCAATGAATGCTTGAAGAGACCCATGAGTTAAATAAGGGTTGAGTTATAGGGAAAGTCTCTAACCATGTGGGTAAGTTGAGTTAACCATTAATGGTTATGTAAGAGCCATAAAGGATTTGAAAGACTTTGGGGGTTAACTTGTTTAAGAATAAAAGCCTTAAATGAATTTCAAAGACTTTGAGGCATTTTTGAGAAGTGACCTTTGTTTGGGAATGTACAAATGATTAGAGAGGGGGATTAGGCTAATTAGAAAGAGTTAGAAGAGTTTAGAAGGGGTTTAGGAGGCAAGTGGGAGATGTAGGATTTTGCAAGTGGGTGAGGGAAAATAAGATTTAATTAAAATAAAATTCATTTATTTCAACTAAAATTGTGCAACTTGCATTTGTAGGAGAATGCAAGTGGGAGGGTTTTAGAGATTTACATTAATTTTTATTTATTTAAATGAGGAAAGCGGTTAATTTAAACAAATATGCTTTATTCATTTAATTAATTGTTAGAATCTGGTTTAATTAATTAAATCGAATAAATCGAATAATTTATTTAATTAATAGGAGAAGAGGTTTAAGATAAATTAATTAAATATCAATTTAATTAATTGTTGATCGATTGTTTAAATAAACAAATAAATACTACATATTCATTCAATTAAGTTGACAGATTTGGGTGTCTACAGTATTATTATCAATCAAATCTTGAACCTTATGTTTTAATGCAAAATATTTCTCAGTATCATGACTAGGTTGACAATGAAATTGGCAAAAGGAATTGTTATCAAAATGAGGAGATGCAAGTTTGGAAGGATCAACTTGTTCTATAGGAGGAAGTTTGATAACATTTCTATGTAATAACTAAAACATAATACTATGCAAAGATTCATTCAAAGGAGTAAACTATCTTTCTCTTTGGAAAAATTTAGAAATAGGAGGCACACCTATTATAGCATTCACATGGTTGTTGTTGGTTGGATCACTGAACTTGATGAAGCTTTTTGTTCGTTTGAACTTCGCAAACGATTGTTGAACACTCTCCCCCTTATCACTCGGAGCCATAGGAGTGGATTGCTCCATTTGACTTACAACCAGTTGATAATTGCGAAGTGTTGCACACAACTACAGAAAGGAAGTAAATTGAGACAAAAGAAGCTTTTCCCTGATATGTTTTTGTAAATTAGAAATTACAATTCTTTGAATATCATTATCAAGCACATGAAAAGAAATTTGAGCACACAAATGCTTATATCTACCAATGAAATTGGTCACTTTTTCTTTAACACCTTGTTTACAATGCATTAAATCAGTCAAAGTGATTTTAGGACCAATGTTGTTTTGAAATTATTGGATGAAAGCATTTGCTAGTTTTTCAAAGGAAGTGATAGAATAAGAAGGCAAAGAGCAATACCATTGTAAGGCCTTATCTCTTAATGATCTTGTAAATAGTTTTGCAAGCAATCATTGATCATAAGCAAAATGAGTACACAAGGTTTGAAATGTTTTGACATGTGTAAGAGGATCACCTTTTCCATTATAGAGTTTCGATTGAGGGATCTCAACATGTTTAGGTGGAATGACTTTAACAATATCAAGAGAAAGTGGGCTCGCAACATCAAAGGTGGGCACACTAAACTTGGATTGACTCATGGAAGAAATTTGTTTGTTGTAAGGAAGACATAGTTTGGGCAATATTGTTAATTGTCATTTTGGTGGAAGAATTAATGTTAGACATAGGTGATTGAGAAGGTGGTGTGATGTTGTTGAAAGAAGGCATGGACCGAGAATAAGGTGGTGGGACACTAAGATAAGTAGGCATTGGTGATGATTGGGTAGGAAAAGGGACACTTAAAGGAGGAATAAAGTTGTTGAAGGAATTGCCCCCTTGTGTCACATTGATTGGTTGAGGAATAGTAGGAAAACTTATGGAAGACATAGGTAACGATGGAGGATTAAATGAAGAAGAGGGATTGCCCCCATGACCTATGGTTATAGGATTGACATTTTGAGTTGAAGTAGCCATGATGTTAGATGTGAAAGTAGGAATACTAGTCATAGGATTAGTCAAGGGAATAGAGGATTTGACTTGTGTTGAAGGTTGTGATTAACCTAGGGTTTTAGCACAATTCTTGATAGGCATGAAATTAGAATCAACAATATGTGCAATGCCATGCAATATATCAATTTCATTCTTATCACTTTAAAGCATGTGTTTAAGACCTTGAATTAATGGAAGAGCTTCACTATTAGGGTATTCTTGGGACATCCATTGTTGAAAGCTATCAAATTGGTTGTCCAATGTGGAAAGTTGATATAAAGAAACCCTAGTTAATGCTTCTTCTTCATCATGAGATCCATCAATAGGCACATGATTAGAATGGGAAGAATTAGCATGATCCTCATTAAAGAACTCAACCAAATTATTCTCCATATCCTTAGTAATTAAAGCTTGGGAAGCCTTAATTCTAATGATTCATCTAACGGGGATAGGATAGGTAGGACTAATAGTGGTAAAACTCATGCACCAAAAGGAAATTTGAATTTTGAATTGTAGGACAAAGCTTACAAAATTGAGTAATGCAAAATTTAGGAAAATATTGATTACACAATGTGAACTTTGTTGGAGAAAGGGAATGACAAAATTTCCAAAAAAAAGGAGAGGAAATTAGAATTTTAAAATTAGGGCCAAGGGAATACCACTTAATTTTAAAATGAAAATTTTTAAAATCAGGGCAGACTATAATTAACCTCTTAATTTTAAATTTTTTCTTAAAAGTTGAAATGTTGAATTTTGAAGGTATTTCCGATTCTAGAGGGAACAAAAATAGATAAAATCAGCCAATCTTTTAGATTTAAGCTAATAAATAAAGTCATAACAGTCTCCCAAAATTTTGGGAAAAAAGTCGAGGACTGTGGCGGGAACGCACATGGTCTGACCAACTTTTTTTGAAATTTTTAGGGATGGATATTATGATGATTTTAAAGCTAACCCCCCAAAATTGGTGAATTTTACGATCTCTAGATGGGTGAAATTAAGGCACAAAGGTGAAAATAGGACCCTATTAGGGTTTTGAAGAAAAAGAGGATTTGAATTGCAATTTTGAAAAGGGGTCAAATCTAATAGATAGGGACACCTTAGAAATCTGAATGTAATTGAAATTGATTTTAAATTCATTCAAAATCCAATTAATTGTAAAAATTAGGTTTTGATGATCTAACCACTTAATTTTGAAATTTGAATTTTGAGAAAAAAGCGGGAAATTTGAAAATTTGAATTGTGGGATTGAAGACAAATCTGAGAACAATTAGAAATCTAATAATTAATTTGAAATCCAATTTTTGCAAAAGTTCAATATGACTTTTGAAAATTAGGGTTTTAACAAGTAACCTCCTGATTTTGTAAATTTGCAAATTGAACAAGACAATGAGGAAATTGAATTTGACAAACAAAGCAATTTTCAGATCTAAGATAGCCACAAGCAATTTTTACAAGTCACAAGTTCAATTTGAAATTTACAAACTAGGGTTTTTAATGAATTAACCACTAAGTTTGCATAAAGTTGAAACTTGTAAATGAAAAATATGCAATGTTGTTCAAAGGATAGCATGCAAGACGTCGAGTTCGCCAAAATGTGATAGTGGAAAAATGATGAGCGATAGATCAAGAGTAAAACTAACCCTTTCCCTCAAAGAGAGATGAGAGTTTCACTATTGATTATCAACGAGTGTGGACAGAGTGATGAAGAGGCCAAGGAAGAAGCAGTTTTTACAAGTTGAGCACTCTCTGGTCTCTGATTAGGCTAGAGAATTTGAGTTCGCATGCGTGAGGTCCCTAATGTAGTCATAACTTGCTAGGGTCGCAATTTTATGACACTACAATGAAATAGATTTAAGAGGAGTGTGAATTGATTTTCTCCGTTTTGTGAGTTGAAATGTTGAATTAAAATAAATTGCTGAAAAGTGAAGGTAAAAATATAGAAATTATGAGCTATAGATGCGGGATTTTCATGTGCACCTGGATTTGAGCAATATATGTAGGTTCAAATTTGATCCCTAAAAAAGCTCCAAAAATGTTGGGACCAGTGTTCTCGTCACCCTAGTCTGCCTACATTTTTGCACGCCAAAGAGGGTTGATTCATCTCTACAAATAATGCCTATTCTGAAGAGTACAACTCTGTACCTATTTTATGCACATAAAAAGGAAGGGAAATGGGTTGGGAATTAGGGTCTCCTAAGTCAAACCCCATTTAAGGAATTAACCTTGATGGAAATATTGCAAATACTAAAATAAATGATGGAAGGATATACCTCAGATTTGCAATGACTGATAATGATGATTTTTTTCTTGAATGTAATCACATATGTTGTATGAAATGACATGAACTGAAAAAACCCTAATCACACACACATGCTTGCAAATAATTGATCTAACATTTTTGCACAATTGATGAATGCAGAATGCAACCTTGAAGAACTTTAGAGATGATTAATGAATGCTTCAATGATTGAATTCTCGATGATCATAATTTCTCCCTCTTATGATGCCTAGATATGGAAATGAGAGGCTCCCCTTGTAGTACGGGCTGGAAGTACATTATCAAATGTAAATTGCGACTGGGCATCATGGAGTTTGAATTTTGTTTGGCTTATGTGAGCGATAACGAGACTGTCCATGGGAACGAAAAATGGAAAAGGGCGCAGATGATTGAATGGACCCCATAAGAGCCACCTAAGCAGTCTGTCAGCTTAGTGTGTGTTGTTTAAGCTAGCCCGACAAGCATGGGAAAGAGTATGGTATTAGGGCAAAAACATATTTGCAAGAAAGATGAAATCTTAGGGTTTCCCGTATCATGAGAATGACACAAATTGTGTTGTGCGAGGTATCTGCAGGATTCCCATTTGCATGACGAAATGCTCAAAGTGACTTTCAATGTAGAAGATTGCTTTGAGGAATAGATCTATATTTTCCTTTTTAGATAAGGCTTGAATGGGCACTTCTTGTGATATTATCTACAAATATAAAGAAAAGAAACAATCTAAAGATGATTCTGAGTCATATTTTAGGGCATTCTGCATAATATGATTTAGCATTCTCAACAATATCATTGTCCTTTCTTCCGATTGGAGTGATCCATGATGATAAAGCATAACATAGAGATATATGATGGAACCCAAGCCAGTATGATATTGCTTTCTCTCAACAATTGTGAGTTGATTTGTGTGGTTTCTATACAATGCATAGGAGTGAGTGGTGGTAGTTGTTAGTGTATTTGCCACCATGAAATATTTATCCTAACTAGTGAGTTTGGTGTTTTTTCCGTATAGTCTAGGAAGAAGCATCGATAGAATCCACATAGTGCCTGAAATTACAGAATGGACTCTAAAATGTACTAAGCATAAATGACTAGGGTGATTTGGGTTTGTGATATATGAGTGTTGAATATGCTTCCACCAAGTTGGGGAGTGTTTCAAACTATTGTTATGAGGACTTTCCACTCATGTTATTTTGTCAGAGATGATCTGCATTGCCAGATATGTGTAACAGAGTAGAGTTTGATCACTGGCTTTTGTGGATGTTAGTAGTTGTTTGGGCGTTCTCTCTCAATGTTTATGAGTAGCATGGGGAGAGTCGTGTTGACATTGCGATACGGGATGAAGAGAGTTACATGTCAGAGAAATCCTTGAATGTCTTAAAATGGTGATGCAATTAATATGCACTTTCATAGGAGTGAATCTTTGTTCATAAAGGAGTGTTGCAATTCAATGCACAAAAGTGTTTGTGTTCGTATTGCCCCCTTCCTTCAATAATGGGTAGCACATTGGGGAATTTATTATGCACCAGTTGAAGCAAGGAAAGTATTGATTTGTGATGAACTTATCACATGCAAAATAAATCTTGCAACTGTTATACTAAATTGGTGAGTGATTAAAATGTATAATACATTAATGGAGGAATAACCAGATGAAGAAGGCATGATATGTTTATGCTCTATCAATACTAAATAAAAGTGTGTTTCAATTAATGAATAATTCTATGACCAAGATTTCATTAAAAGAAATTGCAGAGTAAAAGGTGGATTGGAGCTTCAACTTTGTTTTTGAGCTTATGAAAATAAATTCGAAGGCAGTGTGATGGACAAAAATTTGAAATTGATATCTAATGCATCATAAGAAATAAAAATTTGATGAGAATATGGAGGATAGGTATTACTATGATGGTGATTTTTCTCTAAGAAACAACGCACAACTATGAGGCACTCTAGGCTAGAAGACTTATTCTACTCATTGGTCATATGCTGTATCAAAAAATATTAGCATTTAAAGATGAAATTTTTCATATAATATGTGAATAATTAGAAAATATTAGGGCTACATTGGTCTTGAAACTTAGAATGAATATTTTGTGACAAAATTAAGATAATGTAGATTAACGGAATGTTTACCTAGGTAAAATATTTTACCAGAAGATGTTGACAGGTAGGAAAGTAAAGTGGTAGAAAAAGGAAAGTATGGTCACATAGAATTTGTTGTGGGCAAAGTGTGTCAACAAATTGAATTATTTATTTGAAAGGAATATTTTCATAGTAATGCAAGTGGAAATAAGTTAACGCAGGATAAACATTTCTCTAGAGAGATATTTTTAATTAAGAGTGCCTTCTTTGCACGGTAATTAATAGACAACCAAGAAATTTCTCTACAAGAAAATATTGTGTGCAAGTAAAACAAGAATTACAAATGTACATTTCAAGGAGGCATTTTCAATCAAGCTGAGAATTATTTACATAAGAGGAAATATTTATGAGTGAATGATGTACATAAAATGAAGTCTATTTTCACCCAAAGGGGATCATTTTTCACCTAGAAAGTGACAGAGCAGGGCACTTTTCCAAGCAAAGGGTCATTTTATTTTATTTTTTGGATCTGAGACTAAAAGTGGGCTCTTGGTACAAGAGGACAACAAGATAAAACTAGAAAGCTTCCGTCAATGGGCAAGATTTTGAACTTGACAAGCTACTGATGGGAAATTTTTCAGATTTTCAAGAAGAATCTTCAGCATGCTTAAGGTACAAACTAAGGATAGAAAACAGAAAAAGGTGCAGATTTTAAATTTCCAAAATCCAAAGATGAGGTGCAAACTTTGAAGAAAAGAATTTTAAAATTATTGCAAAACCATAGGCCAATGGGATGCATTCTACAGTTTCTTTAGGGCTCTTTCTTATTCTCTTCTTTCCCCATTCTCAAGAGGTTCCAATTTTTCCATATATTTGGCTCCAAGTGAGCAATGCAATTTGCAGGGTAGTATTTTGATGACAGTAAGCAAACTAGTATGGAGTATTAGTGTTCTAATATGTTGTAATGTCTCTTGTGTATGGTTGGTTTTCTTTTAAATTAAAAGAACCAAGGGTTTGTATGATTGTTATCACACACTTGCTGTGATAAGTATTTGATTTGGAGGAAGCATGTTAAACTTTACTTTCAAGTAAATGTTGAAGATCACTGCAATGTTTTCAGGATCAATAGGAATGTTCCAGCATATTCATTTGTGGTATATTATTGTAATACAATAATGTTTTAAAGGTTGCTAGTTGTGTGTTATGCATTGTTATCACAAATGTATGCTTCATCTTTGAATCTGCAAGTTGATAAAGGGTTGTCTAAAGCTTATTTCTATGTGAACTCATGATGGGAACCACATATTCAAATCTAAAAATGTCTTTTCTTTTATGTTGTAGGAGTTAGTTTTAGGAGTAGGTGTAGTGTAAAAACCCATCCCAAATTCTGAGTGAGAGTTTAAAAGCCAGGATTGTAGCTAAATCTGAGTTTCAAACACTCTCCTTAGCATATAAACATTGGGATATCTACTGAAAAATTGTAATGCCATGAATGTTGGAAGTTTTAAGTTCTTTAGGCATTACTTAGGTGCCTGCCTTGGTCTGACAGAGCCAAAAGTGTAGGAGATTTCAGCCTTGTGCAACTAAATCTCATTCGCTGGCCAAATCCTATTCTGAGTTTGTTGATGAGTTAATGGCTATTCCTCTAGGACTTATAATCTGTTGATTTGGGAACCAACATGGGTCTCATCCCCACCATGGTTTTTCCCTTGATTGGATTTTCCACATACAAAATCTGTGTGTTATGGTGTTGTGGTTGATTTCTTTGTGTTCTTTCATCTTTCTTTTCATTCAACGCATTAAGTAGTTAAACGATCAGATTAATAAAGTTAAAATTTGCAGAACATTGATTCACCTCCCCCTCTTAGTGTTCCTTGATTCCAATACCCAACATGGATTGCCTAGATAAAAACATCCAGGGGAGAGGTATCTATGTCCTCTCTCGTCATTATTCTCATGGATCACCTAGAAAAATACATGTAGTGTGTATTCATGCTCTCTCTTCTTCTTCTCATGAATGCATAGCTTTTATATTGATAGTTCATGGATGATGTTTGCTTAGCTCTTTTACGTGATCGCTTGTTTTCATCAGATGGCATTTTTCAAGAATGATATTAGTTTTTGAGACGTATTGATATCGAGGTCTCTTTAGCTAGTTGACTTGAGGTCTTGTTTTTGCTCTTTATCTTTTGATTGTGTGTCTTTTGTCTTTGTTTGCCTTTTTGTCTTTGTTCGTCTTTTTGGTTTTTGTCTTGTTTTGTGTGCTCTGGCAATGTTTGAGTGAGTTAAGATCCTAAGATTGGGGGCTTGGTTCCTCTAAATTAGTGATGTCTTAAACTCCTTATGATCTTTCTCTGCATTCCTCCTCTTCATCACTCTTTCATCTATTTTATAGTGTGTATTTGCGTAAGCTCATACTCCTGCTAAAGTGGGGGCTAAATGTAGCGTGGGCCTAATTATGCTTATACCATGCAAATTGGGCCTTGTTTTCACTTCATCTACCACCTAACCCCTTAGTTCATCCCTAAAAAGGGATAGGACTAGGGTGTGGTTCTTTGGTCCTCATTGGGACTAGGTTGCCACGCTTTGGTCCCCCTTAATTAGGCCCTTCATTGGTATTTTCACTCAAATTAACACTATATGTAATATTATTTAAATCGAAATGATTTAAATATATATTTTTAATAAGCTTCCATCTATTTCTATGGGTCTCATCATTTAGTTGGGCCTCTGGTGGGGCCCAACTAATTTTTTTTTGTTTCCAAGCAACTAACTGTTAGCGTTTGGCATTATAACAGACAATGGAAGATTGTTGGCATTTCAATAAGGATATTGAGAAGGTTGTTGATGATTATGGATATAACTGATTAAGGATGTTTACTGTCTTGATATTATTATTTTGTCATTGATGTCAAGAAATTGATTTTCTAATTCAGTATGATGTTGCCATATCTTGAGAAGTATGATTTGAAGAGTATAAAGATATCGGTAAAAGACACAGAAAGAATATGATGAATAAGGGGATGAATAAGGTATTCAATGGGCAACTATTACCGAGTCAGACAATGATGAGATCATGATGTTTAGATTGTCTTGACATCATACATATGTTGTAAATTGTAAGGTTAATACTATACTATGTTATTGAGCAAAGAACCTAGTCAGTAAACCCTAAGGAACCTAGTTGGTAAACCCTAAGGAACCTAGTCAGTAAACCCTAAGGTTATCGCTATCGGTTAATGAAGGTGGAATGTCTATCGAGTGAAGTTTAGTATTCACCAAGTTATTACCGAGTTGTAACCGAGCTATAACAAAATACATTAAATGGTTACATGCGTTATTTAATGAAGGAAGATGATGAGCTGGAACTAATTAGATGATTGGTATGCCATGCATAAAGTTTGTTAATGAATCTATGGCAAAGGAAAATTGGCATGAAGATCTATAGCTCAGATTGAACCGCAATACCCTAGCACAAGTTCCAAGAAATGTATGCAAGTTCCTAGGTGGGGTAAAATGTTTTTCCGATCAAAGGATACATTGAACCTGGACAAGATTGAAGATCTGATGGCTATGATTGATCATGGGAAATGTGATCAAGGAGATTAAGTGGCTAGCTAATTGTTTATAAATAGGGAACTATTGATAAACAATGTATGCAGGCAAATGTATTCACAAGGATGCTACATAGTGATTAGCGAGCATAGAAGCTTGAAGACCTGTTTGAATAATAGAGTATAGAAGCCCTGTAGATGGACAAGATTAGTTCTATGTCTAGATTGTACTGAGCAAATAAGAATTTGCTTTAGCATTTTAGATGTGAAGTTGCAGATAGATTTTTATTACTGTTATTTTGTAAAAGTGACATAAAATCTCTTAACCGAGTGGACTTAACAGTCTCTTAGCATTCTGAAAATCTCAGCCAACAACACCCATACCCTCATCAGCAAGCTCGATGATGAAAAGGAAACCCAGGAAATTGACCTGGATGCAGAAGGAACCAGGGAAGCCCAAGGTCCCAAAACTCGCACCCGTGGAAAGAGGAAGGAAAAGAAAGTGAATAAGGACCTGGAGGAGCTAAAAGCTGTTGGGGCAACCTACGATGAGCTGGTGACTAAGGCAGAGGATATGCTGAAGAAAATTACTAAGTAGTGTCTCCTTAGGTTCTTTGCTGTTTTTTCTGTTCGCTGGTTTTTTGGACCAGTCGCTATGCATGAGGACTATATTTTCTCAGCATTTTATTTAACTATGTTGTAATGGTTTCGGGTCCTTAAAACCTATTTTTCAATTAATCAGAACAGTCTTATTTGTAAAACCCTTTACCAAGGTGACATTCTGATTGAGTGTTTGAGATCCTTTAACAAGGTCACTTCTAACAAGGTGAAGATCCTAACAGATCTGAGGGAAATCCCTTAACCGGGTAACATCTAGCAATGTGTTTGTAATCTTTAACAGGATTTGCTTTTAATCGAGCATACTCTAGAAGAGTATATTTCTTAGTGGGTCCGAAACCCCATAGTGGTTTTTCCCTATTTGGGTTTCCATGTTAAATCTGGTATTATGAGGTTTATGATGTTTATATGCTTTTGAGTTTGCATGTTTAGTAGTTTTGGTTATATTACTGAAGTATATGTTACCGAGGTTGAATCTGACATTTTTATGGAAGATTAAGCTTTTATGATTCACCCCCCCATCTCATCTTGTTGGACTGTACTTACATTAAGTATCAGAACTATCACTAACCTGTTGAGAATGCTTCAGAGAATTGTCTGGATATGTTCTAGATCTGAAAAATTGACTTAGCGATCATTAAATTTGACATTTTATAACTTTGAAATTTGGTCAAAACAACTTGAGTAGCCCCTGAAACCAGTTTAAAAAATTGACCAAAACACCTCATCAAGCCTTGGGAGCTGGCATACTGGTAAAATTTTATACAGAGAATTCAGGGCATCAAAAGGATCCTCAAAATGATATTTGAGGCAAAAAGATATTAACATTTGAAGATGCCTACTTCGGCTTATCTGAAACTACTCCAGTCAAATCAAACTGAAAGCCATACAAACCTTGAGTTGCAAAAGTACCAAACCTTCATTTCAAAGGCTGCCACTTGGTACGATGGTACATTTGGATGCCCTGAATACATGTGCAAGAGGATTTACTCTAATTCCACCATATGTGCAAAATATTAATCTCCCAACTTGTCTTCTCTTAAAATATGGAAATGTTAATTATCAAACCTTGAAAAAGTCAGTTTGAAATGGGCCTTGAAAAAATAGCAAACGAAAGGATAGGGGGCTACAAACTAGCCAAGTTGTAGATAATATAAAATAGAATCATGGGGAACGTCCATTTTGCATGCAAGTTATCAATGTCAACAGATATAAAATCAAATGTAGGGCTACCTTTTGCAGATTGTGCACACTCGGCTTGCAAAATTAAACTTTTTGCAAACAGAATGGACTTTGAAAACTCATCAAATGGACACATGGGGCTATGCCAACTAGAATGGGGCTTCATAAAATTATAGAGAATCATGGAAAACTATCAGTTGAGATTAATCTTCATTAGGCGCAAAGATGCAATGCCTCAAAGAGGGCTTGTCCAAAATGGTAAACTACTGCAAATCAACACCTTATCTTTGAACCTCCAAACCAAGACTTCAATTGAAAAAATAATTATAGGATGTTGAAAATGGATATATAACATCTCTGGAAGGTTCTAGACACTTTCCCAAGAGGGTTTTCATGAAAAATTCATAGGTGCAAAAATACGGGCTCTCCAACTAAGCTACCTGTACTTATTTAGCAGGGTGTGTTCTGAGTGCAAAAATCAAAATTTTGAACTTGGGCCTTCAAAATTTGATAAATTTTTTGAAGTCCCAACAACCCAAAAGATGAGTATACTCAAATATAAAGTTATATAATGGAATGCACATGCATTCAGGCACACTGCCTACATCTCACTGCTCAAAACAAATAAAGGCTACAACTCAAGGAACACTCACTATCTTAACAACATATTTGGATCACATCTGAAAGATTGTGAACTAATAGAATAACATCTCCTAATGCTTGGTTACAGTTTTGGTTAAGCACATTACACAAACTTTTCATGTACTGCCTTATACTACTTTGTTCCACTATTATGCTCTGATCCAAAGCATAAGTCTCTAATTGGCACACATGCAACTGCGCTCAGTAAATCACCAACACCTTTCACATTGAAACACATACTAAAATGATCAAATACATCTCTTATATATATCTACAACAAGATATTAGATCAACCACATGTCGGCTTCATGAACACTTAGCATATGATGAAACGCATGCATATTGTCGGCTAAATCTGAATTCAAAATACTAATGCAGACCAAAACAATTGTCCACATGCTACCAAAACCATCTAACTAAGCACCTCGACCACAAAAATAATCACCAAAATTGATCCACATAATCCGCACAAGAATTATCCACACAAGTCGATTGCCCTGCACTAATAAATTGAAAACTGATATATTGGAGCTTCTAACTCAGACACTAATCATCACCGGAGGCTAATACTCTAGAATAAGACCAAATCCAAAACTAAAGATGATAAGCAAAAAGTATGTATCATGCAAAATACACTACACTGTCAGATGCTTTGTCCTATCTTGTCAGACTCGAACCAATCTTGAATCTGACTTCCAGAAGGATCACATACAACATTGTGTATGGGTGCACTAACTTGGGTTTCCATCAATGACAACACCAAATGACCTATGCAATGTCTCTTGCCAATAGTTGGGGAGGAGAGTAGGAATACTCTATCCCTATTTTGAGTGTGTATCAACATGTTTAATACATGTAATGTAAATGAAAATGCCAAGAGGCAAATGTGTAAATTCCAAGAGGTGAATGTGTAAGTGCTAAGAGGCAAATGATAGATACATGCCTAGTTTTTAGGACATCGTGTGTAAGAGTTTTGCTTTGGTTTCGGTGGTGTATAACCTTGTTTAAGACATATATCAAATGTTGCATCTAGTTTTGGGAATGAAGCATCTCGTGTAAGAGTTTGTTTCATCTGGTTTCGAGAATGAACACCACATTTAAGACATGCAAAAATATAGCACAATAGGGTACAAAACGAGTGATATGGGTTTTTCCCCTTAACATGTCAAGATATTTCTATGTTGATGCCTTAAGGAAGCTTAGAAACAAGTATACCTAACCTTCAATACCTAGGATATATCCTTTAGGCAATAATGTCATAAATCCAAGCTAAAGAGGGAATACTCTTATAAGTATGACAAGTATAAAGGAGATCCTTGGAGGAGAAGAGATCTTTTCTTAAAATAAATCTACCTCCAGGAGGAGTTTTTTGAACAAACATAGCATCTTCTACCAAAAGAAAGGAAGGAGAACAAGAATGCATACCTTCCCCCTATTTCTAGGTGAAAGAGATTCTTGATAAGGGATGACAGACTTTTGAACCAATGTGAGAGGATAAGTTTATGATAGGTGTACATTGCTAAATGAAAAAGAGGTTGTAACCAAGAACCTAAGCCTCTTGTATAAGAGAGAATCCTTGAGTAAACAACAACTTCTCACAAGTAAATGACACCAAATCATGAAACAAACACCACTCAACAAAGGAAAAGTATACCCTTAGAGAGAGAGAGAGAGAGAGAGAGAGAGAGAGAGAGAGAATTGCCTCCCAAGTGTAAGGACAATGAGAAGTATCTCATTATTAAATAGTTAATATGATTAGTCAACAAAAATCAAACTATTTAAAATAAGATATCAAGAAAGACTAAAATAAAATCATAATGAGACATGAACGGAAAGACAAAGTCCCTCATGATGCTCCCATTGCTAATAGACTATTTCTTGTCCTCCTCCTCTTCACGACCCCAACGCTTCGAGATTGACAAATGAAGATTTGGAGAGATGGATGATGGTGAATGTGGATTACTCTCACAATTGCATAATAAAGTAAGGATGTTTGTATAAGGATTATGACATGATGAGGGTGTTATGGTGGATGGATTATGCACTCAAGAGGGTAACACGATGGATGTAATGATTATTGATATGCAACCAAAATGGTAGCATAAGGATATGATAAAAAGTGGATGGACTGATAAGAGATAAGGGCTCAATTTATTGAGTTTGAGGCTTAGGAATGGATGGTCAAGATCAAAAGTGGGATGAAGTGCTCAAATTGAAATGAAATGTGGTCCCTTATATGAAGGCCTAGCCTTGTGACAAGTGTCACAAGCGGAAGAGGGGGACAAGGATAAGTGTGCTCACACATGTGTGAGAATATCTTGGGAAGAACAAATATCCTAGGGAAAAGGGGAAGATGTGCTCACACATGTGTGAGCAACCTTGGAAAGTCCAAAGAGTTGACAAGTGGAACAGTTGCAGAAAGGAGTAGGGACTAGAAAAGGGGGGTTTATGACATACATGCCAAAAGGGGAAAGTGTAGGGTGGCTCTATGGGGAAGAGAAATTCTAACACATGTGTGAGCACCCCTTGGTAACAGGTGATGTGGAGATGTTGAAGTGACTTGTGCATGCAAGCCCTTCAAGAGGGGGTCACATGTGTAGTCACATGTGGGTTTTGGGTAGATGTGTAGTATTTTTAATTTGAATAAATACTAACAAGGGTTAGGCTTTGGTTTAATTAATTTAATGGGGGGATTAAAAGACAGGTTTGTAGGAATCATAGAGTTAGCTTAATTAATTATGAATTAATTTAGCTAATTAGGATTGTGAATAAAATTGGAATATTCCTTGAACGTGAGCTTGATTTATTGAAACAAATCAACTTTTGGATAAAACAGACATGTATAATTAATTAATAAATTAATTATATATGTGGAAGGGGATAATCAATTAAATATAATTTAATTAATTTAGGGGAATAATAGGATAAAATGATTAATTAGATTAATCATCTAATAAAGGGATAATTAATTAAATATTAATTTAATCAATTTTATGTGTCTACAAGAAGAATTCTGCAACCTCTTGTTGGCCATATGATGGAATTGATTATGTGTTGCATTAATGTTTTGTCAACACTAGCTATTATGGTTGTTTAGTGACTTCTGGTAGAAGGATTAGATTGGGAAGATTATCAGTTGGTTGTCAATGATACGATCTGGATGATGGAATAAGTTTGTATGGATGGTTCATATGCTTATGAAGTATGTTTCAGTCAGTTGGTATTGAATTGATGATCGGATGCTATCTTATGTTATAGTAAGCCTTCTTTATAGGTCTGGTAAGGGTTTCACCGGCAGAGATTTATTGAAGATCTTTGATGAAATGAATAAGTGGTGTTGGTGTAGCTTCTACAAGGGATTCAAGATGCTGATGGTGATTGTGTTCGTGCCTCGACTGATTGGTGTCATTTCTTTGGCATGTGTGGATCTAATTCAGGTCTGGTGCTATCTAGGTTATGGATCAGTTTTCATGTAGCATGTTGGTGGATCCTTTCATGCGCTTTCAAGATGTTTTATTGATTGGATAATATTTGTTTGGCCTTAGGATGACACATGTTATGATTTTATTTTAGGATTATGTAATGGATCTATTGAAATATCATTTGGGTGGCTGACCTAATTGGTTAGGTCTCAGGTTGGTATAAATATATGTAAGATCTCATTGTAGATCATGGCAAGGAGCGAATAATATAATAATCATTTGTGCAAAGGATTTGGTCAATCATAGGTGATCGAGTTAGGTTTATGTAAGAGGTTTTAGACCTCTGGTATTGAGCTTAACTGGAACTGTAATCTAGCATATTTGATGCTATCACTGACACTTCTTCTCTCTAGATTGTTTCCCAAATATTTTGAGGTGGTTGACATCTCTACAGTCATGAGACTCCATTGTGATGAGCGGTGCGCTCTAGGCAGTGTGCCTTCCTGCATGTGCAGGACCCTATTGTAATCATATACTTTGTGCAAAAGTATCATCTGACTATTGGTAGGGTTTCCCACCATGGTTTTTCCATTTACCTGGTTTTCCATGTTGAAATAATGGTGTTATGTGTTATGGTTGCATGGTATTGATTATGTGGTTTTCAATTATGCTTTAATGCTTAATCAGTTATTCTGGTATAAGGTTTTAAGTTCCTTAATTCACATAATATGTTAACAACTGATTCACACCCCCCTCTCAGTTGTTCACCGGTTATCCTAACAATTGGTATCATAGTTTGGTCCTATTTTTGCATAAGCTTAACCGCTTGAGGAAGATCCTACGACAACTAATAGTTCAACTACTATTTTTTGGAAGGAAAACCCTAGGCTTGATGGAACAAACTATGGAGTATGGAAGATTCAGATGGAGACTTATTTAAGATGCATTAGAAAGGAAATTTGGGAAATAACTCAGAATGGTTACACTCCTCATGATCCGACATCTGGAAATCCTGCATCGACAGACTTGGAAAAGAACATTGAGAATGAATACAAAGCTAGAGAAGCCCTCTTAAGCACCTTATCAGATCAGCAAATCATGGGACTATCAGATAAATCATCGGCGAAATCTATCTGGGACAAGTTGGAGATTCTGAATGAAGGTGATCCTACTGTTAAAATTGCAAAACTTGAATGTTATCGAGTAAGATATGAAAGCTTGGAGATGGAGGAAGATGAAAGAATTTATGCATTAATGGAAAGGGTAAATGAATTTGTATTAGGAATTCAGTGCTATGGTGGATCTCTGAGTGAGGAAGAGATTGTTTCAAAAGATATAAGATGAAGGTAACTACAATTAATGAGCTAAGAACCATGCCTAATTCTTTTGTCAATAGAGATACTCTTGTTGGGAAGATATCTACTTTTGAGCTTGAAGAATTTGGTCATCCTAGAGCTGCAAAGATTGATATTGCATTTAAGGCATCTACATCATCAACCGACAAGCAATATTGAAAAGTTTTGTATGGAAACGAATTGGAAGAGATTAGGAAAGAAGATGAAGAGCTTGAGAAACTTGAAGCCCTATTTGCTAGAAGGATACCTAAAGGTCCGTCGGGAAGTAAGTATGAAGGAAAATATCCTTTCAAATGTTTTGCATGTAATGAGATAAGTCATTTTGCATCTAGATGTTCTGAAAGGAACTCAAAAATGGAAGAAAGAGAAAGAAGATCTTTTAAGCCTAACCCTGAATATCAGATCAAGAATAAGTATAGGAGAAACACAAACAAATCATGCTACTATGATGATGAGGAAGGAGTAACTAATGAATCAAAAGAAGAACCGATAGGAGATTCCACTAGTGCATCCATCAATGAAAAAGACTGGGTATTTTATGCTATGAAGGAAGATGATCCAGAACTAGTTATCATAAATGAGGAAAAGGCCCTTGCAGCAAAAGTTGAAGACAAAGATGAATGGGTAATACATAGTGGATGTTCTCATCATATGATAAGAGACAAAATAAATTTTCTAACCCTGCAAGAATTTGATGGTGGTCAAGTCAGATTTGGTAATAATAAGGCAAGCATGATCAAAGGAAGAGGAACCATTTCATTGGATGGTAAGAGTAACATTGATATTGTCTATTATGTTGAAGGTATGAAGCATAATATTTTGAGTGTAGGAAAGTTGGTAGACAGAGGATTTCAATTACAATTCAAGGATGGAAAGTACAAAATCATTAGCAAATCAGGATTGGAGATTGCAACTGGTACACAGACAAAAGGTAGCATCTTTCACTTGAACTCCGGTGAAAAGACATGTTTGATTGCACATATTGATGAAAGTTGGCTATGACTTAAGAGGTTGTGTCATGTAAATTTTGATTGCATTGTAAAGATTAGTTCAATTAAGGCAGTTAGAGATTTACCTAAGATTGTGAAGCCTCATAATCCGATATGTAAGGAATGTCAAATGGGTAAGAAAATTAGAATTTCTTTTAAGAGAATACCTGATAAATGTAATGATGTTCTTGATTTGATTCATACTGACCTGTGTGGTCCTGCTAATACAAGAAGATTTCAAGGAGATAGATATTTCATGTTAATCATTAATGACTAGTAGAATGATGTGGGTTGCATTTCTAAGGGAGAAATCTGAAGCCTTTGAGAAATTCAAGATCTTTAAAGATATGGTTGAGACAGAGACAAGAATGAAAATCAAGTGTCCGAGATAAGATCAAGGTGGTGAATTCACATCTGGTGAGTTCAACAACAAATGTGAGAAAAATGGCATTAGGAGACAGTTATCTGCACCCCAAACACCTCAGTAGAATGATATTATGGAAAGAAAGAACAAAAACATTTTGGATGCAGCCAAAAGCATGATGATGGAAGATAATTTTCCTCATATCTACTGGAGAGAAGCAGTAAGTACAATGGTTTATACATTCGATGGAGTTCATATTGTAGGTGTATAAATCTGATCACTTTCCTAAGTGAATATTTAATATTCATTTTAACCTAATTCCTCTATTTAATTAATTTCTTTATATTCATCTATTTGATTAAATAAATTACTCAATTTATTTAATTAAGCTTACCTAAGCCTTTTCTAACCTTTAATTAAATAAATAACTTTATTTAATTAATTCCCCTTTCTCCCCTTTAAATTAAATTCAAATTTAATTAAATTGATCCTCGCAAGTAAATAAATCTAATTTATTTATTTAAATCCCCCATTTGTATTTATGCAAGTTGCTTCTATTTTGTTGAAATAAAAATTTATTTTAATTAAAATTCGCCTCCATCCACTTGCATTTTCCTACATCTCCCACTTGCCTCCTTAACCCTCTTCTAGATTCTTCTAATCCATTCCAATTAGCCTAATCCATCTCCTAATTATTGTCACAATCCTAAGCAAAGGGAAGTGACTTCTCAAAGTCTCCAAAGTCTTTGAAATGCATTAAAGGTTGTTTGTCCTCAACAAGTTAACCCTCAAAGTCTTCCAAACCTTTTAAGGCTCTTACATAACCATTAATGGCTAACTCGACTTTCTTGCATGATTAGAGACTTTCTCTCTAACTCAACCCTCATCTAACCCAAGGGTCTCATCAAGCATTCATGGCTTTAACCTTGATCATCCCTTTAACCCTTGCATAAGAGTTTACCCCTTGGGTAAAAGCTTTAACCAATGGATAACCCTAGCCTAACCTTAACCCTTACCTCCTAAGGTAACCTCCATGTCTTCTCAAGCATTTAATGCTTCTTTAATCTCCTCTCTTGTTGACAATTGTCACCATTTCATTGGTGAGAATTATAAACATGGATTGATAACTTTCAATCCTGGCCCTTGTTAATATTATTCAATCTTGACCATCCATTGCCCTATTTTTCCTATAAATATAACTCTCATTCTCCCATTTTGGATATCCAAGTTTTATGCATCTAACTTATAGTCATTTTACTAAGCATCAAGCCTCTCTTTGTTAAAACACATTAAACATTTAGAAGCATTTTTAATATCATAGCATATCCATGTTAGACTAGTATATCTTGTTAGGATAGGATTACTAATCTTTATCATAGCATCATATTCATACTAGTTTAAATCATTTTAGTTTCAATATTATACTATTTGTAGGAATGCATTCATACTTATAAGCAATAATCACTCATTCTTGGAGTTGTCATTCCTAAGTCACTTTGCTTAGTGATCTACAAGCAAAGACATTGACTTCAGGGATCCTATGAGATAGAGAACAATTGAAGGCCCCTTCGGAAGTTGAGCTATTCAATATACTCCTATAACTTGCACCAAGAGCCCCATTGGTGTGTGGACACTTTGAAACTGACTTTCATGTTTATGTCACCCTCATTTCCCGCACACACATATCAAAGGAGATAACGGTAATACACCTTATGAATTATGGTTTGGTCATTCCCCTACTCTTAAGTATTTTAGAATATTTGGAAGTAAGTGTTATATCAAAAGAGACGATTCCATTGGAAAGTTTGACTCTAGATGTGATGAAGTTATATTTCTTGGTTATTCACCTAAAAGAAAAGCATATAGATGTTATAACAAAATATTGCAGTACAATGACCAAGCTAAATCTTATGACAGTGAACCGACAGTGGAAATGATCATAATGGGTCTGGTAGTTCCTGTACCAGAACAAAATAATTGAATTAGTTACCCCGACATCATAAGAAAACTCAACTGTAACTGAAGAGCAGCATAGAGAACCTGAAAATCAGAAAAAACCAAGGTATGTAAGGCTAAATCATTCTGAAAAACCAAATCATTGGAGACAAAAACAAGGGAGTTATGACAAGGAGAAGATTGTCAAATCAAGAGGTATGTTTCATTTCTTAGATTGAACCGACATCAGTAATTGAATCTTGTAAAGATGAATGTTGGATGAAAGCCGTGGAAGATGAATTACATCAGATAGAAAAGAACAATACTTGGGCTTTAGTTCCCAGCCTAAAAATAAGAATGTTATTGGAACTAAATGAGGATGGACAAGTTGTAAGAAACAAGGCTAGATTGGTCTGCAAAGGATATTCTCAGAAGGAAAGAATTGATTATGGTAAAACTTTTGCACCGATAGCTAGAATTGAAGTTGTTAGACTATTTATTGCTTTTGCAGCCTATAAGAACTACAAGGTCTATGAAATGGATGTTAAGTGTGCATTTTTGAATGGATAACTAGAAGACGAAGTCTTTATTGAGCAACTTGATGAATTTTTACTGACAGATGACAAAAATATGGTTGGCAGATTAAGGAAAGCCCTATATGGACTAAAGCAGGCTCCTAGAGGTTGGTATGCAAGGTTGGATAAGTATATTTTGAAGCTTGATTTTATAAAAGGTAATGCTGACAGTAACCTATATTATATGATCACTAATGATCATATTATAATTATTAAAGTATTTGTTGATGATATCATTTTTGGAGGTGAAGAAAAATTATGTATGGAATTCTCTAATAATATGCAGAGTGAATTTTAAATGGCTATGACTGGAGAAATAAGATTTTTTCTATGTTTGCAAATTATTCAGACTGACAAAGGAATCTGTATCTGTCAAACTAAGTATCTAAGGAAATTATTGAATAAATTTGGTATGGAAAATTTCAAACCGGTTAGTACTCCTATGGTTACAAGTGAAAAATTGTCAATTAAAGATGTATCCCCTCCAGTAAATCCTACAAGATATAAATCCATGATTGGTGGTTTGCTATATTTAACTCAAACAGACCAGATATAATGAATGCAACTAGTATTGTATCAAGATTTCAAAGTAATCCAAGAGAAAATCATGAAATTGCAATAAAACATCGGGGATTTGAACACATCCTCACAGAACATACACTAATTGTCTAGCATAGGAAAAATTTGTTATCTCTTTCATGTTGTGTTTGCAATTTATTTTTCAGAAAAACATCCGTCCAAAACATAAGTTAAAAATCCCCCAAAACAACAGAAGCAAAGAAATCAGGGTAGCTTAGTGCGTAGGAACAACTTCCTAGCGCATCTCAACCAAAACATAGAACTTTCAATAGTCACATTAGCGCATAACCAGTATCATACTGGTAAAACTTTCATTGGTACTTTTCGACACCAGTCTAGCACATTCAAACACCATCTTAGCGCATCAGAGATATATCTTAGCGCTTTCAGCTCAAACAGTAGCGCGTATCAAGGACATATTTGCGCATAACGCTTTTCAACCAAGTCAATTTCAAACAATCTGAGTCAGCACGTAGAAGAGGCAGTTTAGCGCATAGAGAATTTTATGTGGCACATGTGGAACATTCGTTAAGGCATCCATTCTCTGTTTTAGCGCATATTAAAAACCAAGAAAAAAACAGAGAGCAAATCAGGCCTTTTAGGAAAATTTCATCAACAGTCTTGAGTACCTTTTTTAGTCTTTTATCAAACTTAGCAGTCAAAATCTGAATCAAATTATCAGAGAAAACAATTCCAAAATGAACAAGGCATCCTTAGAGAAATTTTTTTGAATCCTAAACTAGCTCGAGATAAGACTTCATCCAACAAAATCATGCAGTATCATAACATTGATCAAGGTTTCACCATCCAATGGATTCTATCACAAACAACATACCAAGTTTAAATCTTAAGTCATCAAATCAAGTTTCCATATCAGGAGACCTTATCCATATCATTTGACCCACTTTGTCGTGGAGGAAAATCTAACTAAACCTCTACTTGATAAAGTAAACTTGAGTTTTTCAAACGAAGTATTTAAATCCAACATCAACGAAAACCATTGATCATTCGTGTATGACCACTCCTCATAGTTTGAGAAGAATAAGTATTCATCACAAAACTAAGTTGTAGAAGAGACAACCTAGTTCTAAGGCACTTGCAAAAAGGAATGAGTTTCTCTATATCAATCACCATGTTTTTGCATCACGTCGCACATTCTTGCGTCACATGCGATTGTATATCCAAGGCAAAACAAGTGAATTTGACAAAGAACCTTTAAGAAGCAGATCTTATATTCAGAAAGCAGCATTCAACCAATGCCTAAATCATGGAGGAAGGATCAATCCTATTTTATTCCCATAGTTCTGTATCACATATAATGAAGCTCGACCTGAACCACCAACACCACCCAAATTTCCCATAGAAAATGATGAATTTATCACGATAGAAATTTACTAAATGCCCGTTGTCACTTGATCTCAAAGAAACAAACAAAGAGAATCAAAACTTGAATCAAGTATGGGTCGTAGATTATCCAACCCTTTTGATGAATATGCTAATATGGGCGATACAAAGATCACTGAGGAACTTCTCCTAGACTATCAAGAAAACCCATCACTCCAAGACTGTCAAGAATGTAGATGAAAGAATTTTTAGAACAAGGTCTAGAAATTACGCCTATCAAGACCAACAAAGAGAAGAAGAAACACATGACCCGGAAATCATACACGAACATAACAACACCCCTGAACACAACCATGCCCATAATCGGGACAATCTTAATGAAAGGGAGGAAGCTCTCCCTCAACGTACAAATGCACCCATGGTCGCTCTTACACAACAAATCCAAATGTTGCAAAGGCAAATATAGGACATGCAACAAGGAACCAGGGTGCGATACTCCTTGGATGAGATTTGTCCTTATAGTTTTGACAGGAGATTGAACATGGTACCTTTTCCTCCAAATTCAGATATACCAAAGTATGACAAGTATGATGGTAAAAGTGATCCCCATGATCATGTTTGGGAATTTTGTACCATAAGCCTAGAGTTTTCTCATGATGACACTTAATGAGACTATTCCCATGCATTTTGGGAGTGCAAACAATGAAGTGGTTATCTAAGCTCACACCTCCCATCAGATCATTTGATGAGTTGGTAAACAAATTTATCACACAATACTTCTATAATATTCAAAACACAATCACCATGTTGGATGTGTGTAACACCAAACAAAAGAACAATGAAATATTCTTCAGTCTTAGGTAGAGTTTTAGTAAATATATTTGCAAGCTGCTCCTTGGTAGAAACATGCTCCAAGACCACATCTTTACTCTGCACTTTTTCTCTCAAGAAAAGATACTTCAATTCATTGTGCTTGGTTTGTGCATGCAAGACAGGGTTCTTTGAAATATTTATGGCACTGACATTGTCACAAAAGGACTTTACATGTTCTAAAAACTTCATCTTAAAACCTTCCAAAATGTGTCTCATCCAGATAGCTTGGGTGCAATTCGTATAAGTAGCAACGTACTCAGCTTCAGCAATAGACTGTAAAATACAACTCTCCTTTTTTCTACTCCATGAAACAAGTCTTCCTCCAAGAAAGAATGCTCCACCTGTTGTACTTTTCCTATCATCAACATTACTTGCCCAATCTGCATCTGTGTACACCTTCAAGTCAAAGTTTCCTTCATATGGATACCATAATCCATAGTCAATAGTATCTTTCAAATATCTAAAAATCCTCTTGGTTTCTATCAAATGTGTTTCCTTCGTATTCTTCTGGAATCTAGCAACTACACCAACTACATGAGCTATATCCGGACTGCTATGAACAACATAGTGTAATTTTCCAATCATTGACCTGTACTCCTTCTCATCAATAGATGTGGCCTCATCTTCCTTAGACAACTTACATCCTGTAACCATTGGTGTCCCAACAAGTTTACAATCACTCATACCAAATGTCTTTAATACCTCCTTCACATACTTAGACTGTGTGATTAAAATACCACTCTTCATTTGCTGAATTTGTAAGCCTATGAATTTTTTTATCTCTCCCACTAGAGACATTTCAAACTCTCTTTTCATTTCATTTGCAAAGTCATTGCTTATGTCATCATTCCCTCCAAATATGATATCATCTACCAACACTTCACTAACTAGTATCTTATCTCCTTTAGATTTGAGATATATATGTCTATCTTCACTGGTTCTCTGAAAACCTTTCTTCATCAGGTGTGAATGAAGCCTTTCATACCATGCTCTCAGTGCTTTCTTTAATCCATATAGTGTCTTGTGCATGTTGGCATTCTACACTCTTATGAGAATAGTTGATGTTGTCATTGATGGCCACCATTTGGCAACCAACTGGCAACTCACCGACAATTGGTTTCTACATGCCCGACATCACAAACTTCATACACTAGAAGACACCAGCACCAACAGGCACTTCACCGGCATTCAGATTACATCGGCAACAAATCATACCGGCACTCCGGCTGACATAGGATAAAGTTTTGTTTATATGAATTGTTTTGTAATGTAATTATCTTTTGTAAGCCGACATGGTATATTTTAAAAGACTCATATATGTATGAGATCTTATAGGCCATTGTATAAGGTAGATGGGAGAGAGAGATATAGTGTGTGTGATGAGACATTATTATTGTATATGGTGATATAGTTGACATCAAAGGTTTTGGTAATAGACTGAGCTTAAACCGGTATTGAACCTGACATGAAAGATGTTGTTTTGAGCAGTACATTGTATTGGATTTGATAATCCATTTTGTAGTCAGTGTGACTCTTTATTGAGCAGTGAGCTCTAGGCTGTTAGCATCCCTGCATGTGCAAGCCCCTCATTGTAAGTAGTATTTATTCATTGATCAGTGAGTAAATATTGTGGGTCACAAATCCCACCGAGGTTTTTCGCACACCAGGTTTCCTCATTAAATATCTTGTGTTATGGTGTGTTTCTATGTTGTCTCTATTATTTATATTCATTGCATTAATTCGTATTTACTGGTACACTATTTTGGAATGCAAAGTTATAAATAAGTTTAAATATTATGTTAATTGGTCAGACACTGATTCACCCCCCCTCTTAGTTTCTTTGGGACTGTCATTGAATCTAACAATTGGTATCAAAGCCTGGTCCTCTATTTCCAAAATCCTAATAGCTTGAGGAAGATTCTGACACCGGTACAGATGGAGAACTTAAGAAAACAGTTGGAAGGAGCTCTTGAAGATATTGATGCTGAAAAATTGAAGAATATCAAACTTGAAGATGATCTGAAGACTGCTAAGGAATTCATTAAAGGACTTCGGGAGAACTTTATTATAGCACAAAATAAAAGAAAAGAACTTCATTAGAAGATCCAGAATGATGATGATGATGAAGAGGAAACTCTTAGAGACATTGCAAATAAGTTGAGACAAGAAAACAGTAATATGAAGAATGAAATGCAAGATATGACTATGAGGTTATGTAAGGATACTGAAGACATGAAGAAGAATGAAGAAGACTTAACTAGGAGACTTAATGATGCTAGAAATGAAAATCTGAGACTTGATCATGAAAATGATATGTTAAAGACATATCTGATTCACATGCAACATGATAAAGTTGAGCTTATGAGACAAGATGGAATTATAGAAAATGCGTTTGCTACTACAAATAAACACAAAGACAAATTCAAGAAAAGTTCAGAAGAACTTGATGACATGCTTAGAAGACAAAAACCTAGTGGAGATACTAATGGACTTGGATTTGAACATGGAGAAAGTTCTGGTACTGCTAACAATCAAGATCAGAACAAACCGGTAATACAACCTAATGCTTTTAAATTTAATGGGAAATGTTCTAATTGCAACAAATATGGTCACAGAGAAAATCAATGTAGATTTAGAAATAATTAGAATATAAATTCACCCACCGGTCAATGTTCCAAATGCAAAAAAATTGGTCATAATTCAGAAAATTGTAGAATGAATGTGAAATGCTATGTTTGTGGAAGATTTGGGCATTTATCTAATCAATGCAGATCACAAACCGGTCAAGGATATGGAAAGGCTATTCAAAGGAATAATGTAACTTGTTATGCATGTAACAAGATTAGACATATTACTAAATTTTGTAGAAGCAAGAATGCATCGGCAAGCAACAAAGGATCTAGTTTGAAGGGAAAAGAAAAGGTGGATGAAGTAAAGCAAGAATTTTCAAAACAATGGGTTAAGAAGAGTGATCAGAGAACTGATGAAACTATCTTTTCACTGGTAGAATAGAGTAATCCTCCACCGATAGGAGATTCTTCATCTAATTGAGGAATAATCCTTAGGGGGTATTGCAGAAAGTTGAAGATCGTGCATTCTACCCTCGGTTGATGGTGAGAAGATACATTTCTTCTTTACCGGTGAATGTGTTAAGTTTTCACTTAATCAATGAGTATTTAATGCAGTTTAAAGAACCTTTTTTGGCTATAAAGCATTGGGAAACCCTCATTTTGACTCAATGAGCATTCAAACAATCAGAGAGAGCGAAATCAAGCAAGGTATTGTAAGGCGAAGCTGTGAAGTGATTTTCAGGCATTCTAATTTTGGTTAAGAGGTATTTATCTTTGAAATGGCTTCCTCATCTTCTGTTCCAGAGTTTATTTCGAACCCTACCATTGTGGAAAATGTTAAATGCCCTAGACCTGTATTCAAGATTATCCCCGAGATTACAAAACAAGATGATTCTGTAGGAGCCTTTTCAAAAATACCGAAAGGTGTAGCATTTGCAGAAGACCCTATAATTTACATACATTTCAACATAGAAAACCTAGGGACTGAGGATTTGAAGAAGATATTCAATGAAGTTATTACCGATGAAAATGGAGTGATTGAACTTGAACATAAGGTTGTGGAAAATTTAGGTTTTGTAGATATTTTGAACATTCCCAAATTTCCTAAGGAAGTTGTCAGACTTGTATTAAGCAGTCCATGGAGAATTCATGTGGTTAGAATCAGTTTGCAAGATAACCAGGGAAGCAATTAAGGCAGATACTGGTTAACCTTCAACCAGTAGTAGGCTTGATAAAACCAAGAAGATACCTAATAGAGGAGTTATGGTTTTAACTGGAGCAACATCTGATAATAGGTCACCTAGAGTAAATGATGTTAAGGACATAAATGTGAGATATGTGAGTATGGTACTAGGATACAAAGCTACTCATGCAAATAGACTAAATTATGTTTCTAGCCTATGTATTCATAGTGCATATGAGATGGTAAAGAATAATGCTAAGATTGATGTGTGTGAATGGCTTAAGGATGAATTAATTGACAACCTGAAGAAGATTAAGGGAGACAAGAAAGGTACTTTCCATTTTGGAAACCTTCTGGTATGTTTGATGATGTACTATACCAAGGAGATACCTGGCATAGGTCACAAGGATTTTGGTTATGACATTCTGGTACGAAAATAGATACAAGATGCTTTCACTGGTATGGGCACTGACACTGTTAAGAATATTTCAAACTATTTCAAAACATTCCAATCTAAGATGAGAGCAAGAGAGAGACTACCACAGAGCATAATTGGCAAATATGACAAGGAAATCTGTTTTGTGATTAAGAGAGATGAAACTTGGATGGATGCAGTAAGTCCTATAACTATTTGGGTTACTGAGATGGGATATGAGGTAGACCTATCTGTTCTAGAAACTTATGCTAAAGCTCTACTTGATGCACCAAGGGAGCCATTTGAGAAATTCTTTGGAAATGCAGAAACTATTAAAAGTAATGTATCTATGCAAAAAAGGACTAAAAGAAGAGAAAAATTTATCAGAGATGGATCCAAGAAGGTCAATGAAATCAAAGAAAATATCATGAACATCAGTGGTATATCGGCAAGTGAACTTGAAGGACTACAACCTAAAGCACATGTTTCACCAGTTGTAACATCCTCTGATACTGACAATGGTAAGTCTGTTGAGCTTAAAAGAGTAGAAAGGAAGAGAAAACAGTCACCAGTACCCTCTCCTTCACCTAAGAAAACCAGACCACTAAGGAAGAAACAACAGGCAGTTAGGGAACCAAAGAAGAAGCTTACTCCTAAGAAGAAATAGACACCGATTACCCCCACACTAGATGATTACTGAATGAGATAACAGAGGAAGGAAATTTGTCTAATGTAAGCAAATGGTATAACACTTCAAATGATACTGACAGAAACACCATTGAGGAAAGCATTGTTTTACACTTGGATATATACAAGAAAGTTTTGATAGAAGTGATTGATGAGTTACCAAATGATCTATACATGAGATTGGAAGCAAAAAGATATTTGTCATGGAATTGGACAAGAAATTGAAAGTTGAAGCACTCTTGGTTGTTCACCCAGTAAACTCCAAGGAAGAAATAGATGAACTTATTTCTGAAGCTAACCGGTCAGTATTTGTTAGTGGACGCTGGCAAGTAAGCCTGATGGTTGGAAGAGTTAAAGAGATTGCAGATGAGACTGCAAATAAATGGGATATATTATTTGTAGAGAAAGAAAAGCAAGAGGAAAGGAGAAAACCTAAAAAGATATTCAAAGTATATCAGAAAGACAAGGACAAGGGTAAAGGCAAAATTGGTTGTATTCCAAACATAAAGGTTACGGATAATCTTCCATCGCCACCTTTGGATACACCACCGGTACACACAAAAGATCCACTGGTTATTGATACTAAAGGTATAACACATCATAATACTAACCTTAAGTCTGAGATACTCTTTACATTGAATATCGATACTCAGGAGGTAAACATTGTTGTGGACAAGGAAACTTCAGAGGTTAAGACAGATAATGTTTATAATAGTAAGATTTCATAGAAATCGACACAGACTGTTGACTCTTAGGAAACTGAGATACTGACTCAAATAGAGTAACCGACAGAGACTGAAAAAACTATAGAGGACAAAGGTACTAGCACAAGGCCACCGGAGACCGAGAAACCAATAGTAGAACTTTCAGAGAGACAAACTAAGGCAGAGCTTCATGTTGAGACTTAGAAACCGACAGTTACAGAGACACTAAAACAATCTGAGAAACCATTAAAGGTTGAGGTGCAAACACAGATAGATCTACCCGAGGAAAATAAAAGCAAAATGGATACATCTAATGGAAATAAAGAGGAGATACTAAAGGTGATTGGTCAGACATTTGTTGAGATGAAATCTACAGCTGAACCGAGTACATCTACATGTGAATTTAGACCCACCAACATAACAGTGGTACTTTTGGATTCAGTTAAAAGGATAATTGACTGCGCTACATTGGCTTTTAAAGCAATTGATAACACTTTACCTATTCTAAAGATGATTGCACCAAATTGTAAGATAGATCACATTAAGGATTCTTTAGGTAAATTGGACACATTGTCCAAATTCATTTCTTATAATTTAATAACTGTAGACAAGGTGAATGAGGATATCATAAAGGAGAGAGTTGAAAAAGAGAAAAACACATTCTTTGAAAACGTTCCATAAAGAATTGTACCGATCATGTAGATACACTTTTACCGATACTCAATTCTACAATTTTGGAGTATAAGGAGCCCACTGCCAACAAATTATAGGTTCATCCGGACTTACATCAGTTTTTGAGCAGGAAATGGCAGTTTTTGAGGAAAAGTTAAAAAAACTTGAGAAAGAGAAGGAAAGGATAAGGTCTAATGGTCGGGAACTAAAAGATAAACTTGGTCTAAGGCTGGATAATCTGATTACTCAGAGAACTAAATTGTCTAAGGCAACAGTACAAGGAGAACAATCACCGGAGTAGCAAATGCACTATCTCATCAGTATGATCCAATAGACTGAGGCAACTTTAGATGACAGCAACAAATTTATGTAGAGTCTAAATATGATTTTGGTGGACATCTTTTAGATTGTATCCAACCGGTTACAAGCCTTGAGGTAGCTTTTTTGTACTCTTTTGATTATTTATGACATCCTTTGTCATTGATGTCAAAGGGGGAGTAATTGAGAGAAAAATGCATGTATAGAGGAGATCATTTGCTCAGGGGAAACACATCTTTTTCAATTTCAGTTTTTCGATAACAGTTTTGATTTTTCTCATGAGTGTTGCCATCAATGCCAAAGGGGGAGATTGTTGGCATTCTAAACCCTTATAAGAATAGTTGATGTTGTCATTGATGGCAACCATCTGGCAACCAACTAGCAACTCATTGGCAATTGGTTTCTACATGCCCAACATCACAAACTGCATACACCGGAAGACACCGACATTGGTAGGCACTTGAGCGGCATTCAGACTACATCGGCAACAAAGTATACCGACACTCCAGCCAACATGGGATAAATTTTTGCTTATATGAATTGTTTTGTAATGCAATTATCTTTTGTAAGCTGACATGGTATATTGTAAAAGACTCATATATGTATGAGATCTTATAGGTCATTGTATAAGGTAGATGGGAGAGATAGATATAGTGTGTGTGATGAGACATTATTATTGTATATGGTGATAGAGTGGACAACGGAGGTTTTGATAATAGACTGAGCTTAAACTGATATTGAACCTAGCATGAAAGATGTTGTTTTGAGTAGTACATTGTATTGGATTTGATAATCCATTTTGTAGTCAGTGTGACTCTTTATTGAGCAGTGAGCTCTAGACTGTTGGCCTCCCTGCATGTGCAGGCCCCTCATTCTAAGTAGTATTTATTCATTGGCCAATGAGTAAATATTGTGGGTCACAAATTCCACCAAGGTTTTTCCCACATTGGGTTTCCTCGTTAAATATCTTGTGTTATGGTGTGTTTCTATGTTGTCTCTATTATTTCTGTTTATTGCATTAATTTTTATTTACCGGACACTATTTTGGGATGCAAAGCTATAAATAAGTTTAAATATTCTGCTAACCAGTCAGACATTAATTCACCCCTCCCCCTCTCAGTGTCTTTGGGACTATCATTGAATCTAACAGTGCAACTTACATACCATGTCCTTTTTATCATTTAAAGCATAACCATCTGGTTGTTTAATGTATACTTCTTCTTCTAGTATTCCATTCAAAAATGTTGACTTCACATCCATCTGCTATACTTTGAATCCCTTATGAACTGCAAAAGCCAGTAAAGTTTTGACACCTCGCAATCTAGCCACTGGTGCAAAAGTCTCACCATAATCTTCTCCTTCTTCTTGTGCATAACCTTTACAAACCAATATTTATTGTGAACTACAACACCATCTTCATTCAACTTGTTCCTGAATATCCACTTAGTACCTATCACATTTTTATTTATCGGTCGGGGTACTAGGGTCCATGTGTTGTTCTTCTCAATTTGTTCAAGCTCCTCCTCCATAGCTTTAACCCAATGATCATCGCCAAATGCTTCCTTAGAAGTTCTAGGCTCAATAGTGGAGATCATGCAAGAATTCTCTCTAATTCATCTTCTAGTTAACACTCCAGCATCCTTACCTCCAATAATCTGTTCAGGATTGTGATTGAGTCTCACATACCTCAGAATAACATGATCATTATCTTCAGATTTATTCTTTTCATTATCATCATTTTCTTCTGAATCTACCTGTTCCGGTTGAATTAGTAAATTAGTATTCTCTTTATTGGTTTCAGGTTTCATGGGTTCTGGTTCCAAAAATAAAATGCAAGGATATTCATCCTTTTTCTCCTCACTGGTTTCCCCTGAGACTTCAGGATACTCATCCACTTGAACATCAACACTCTCAATTATTCTCTGTGTCCAGTTGTTATAACATTTGTAGGCCTTACTTTTCGTGGAATAACCAAGTAATATACCTTCATCACTTTTAGCCTCAAACTTTCTAACATATTCACCTCTCTTAATAAAACATTTGCTCCCAAATATCTTGAAATAACTAAAATTAGGTGATATACCATACCAGTATTCATAAAGAGTCTTATCCTTACCTCTTTTTACCATAATCATTTTCATTGTGTAGACAGTTGTACTGACAGCTTCTCTCCAGAAATTTTTTGCTACACCTCCTTGTATCAACATCGTCCTAGCAGCTTCAACAAATGACCGGTTGTTCTCACTGTAATACCATTCTATTGTGGTGTCCTTGGTGTAGAAAGATGTCGTTTGATACCATTTTCTTCACAATATCTAGTGAATTCTTGAGAAGTGAATTCTCTAGCTTGATCAGTCCTCAGACACTTTATCTTCTTTCCACTCTCCTTTTCAGCTAAGGCCTTGAATTCCTTGAACTTACTAAATGCCTCTATTTTATCTTTCAAGAGTGTGACCCAGAACATCCTTGAGAAATCATTAGTGAAGATCATGAAATACCTATCACCTTGAATACTTTTAGTCCTTATTGGTCCACATAGGTCTATATGAACCAAATCTAATAGATTCTCTGCTAAAAAAGATTTTCTCTTGAACATTGAGGATGTCATCTTTCTCAACTGACATTCCTTACATAAAGCATTAATCAGTTTGTCCACCTAAGGAAAACCTCTCACTGTCTTGGACTTACTCACTCTAATAATGTTATCAAAATTTATATGTCAAAATCTCCTATTCCAAAGCCAACTATCATCTATTTTAGCAGGTAAATAGTTGCTGACTTTAGGATTCAGGTGAAATAGGTTACCTTTATTCTGTTTTCCAGTTGCAATCAGTTCACCTTTATTCCCATAGATTTTGCACATACCATTCTTAAACTCCAATAGATATCCTCTGTCATTGAGTTGTGCAACACTCAAAAGATTGTGGTTTAGACCTTCAACCCAGTAGACATCACCTACACTGCTCTTTCCATTAAGAGAAATAGTTCCCTTACCTTTAGCCATGTAGGATGAGTCATTACCAAATCTTACAACTCCGCCATCAAATTCCTTCAAAGAAAGAAATTTGCTCCAGTCACTAGTCATGTGATGTGAACAACCACTATCAATGATCCAATCATCAGAATTATCCATGTGAGAAACTAAAGCTTTCTTAGCAAATGTCTCCACTTTAATGGCTATAAAGACATTGTCTTCATTAGCATCACCATCAGATTCCTCATCAGTGATACCACCGTCAACTGCAATAAGACAATCTCTTTTTCCTTTTCCCTTGTACTTCGTGAACTTGTCTCACGTGCGCTCATTTATTACCATTAGGACAACCAACATCTATGTGTCCAATCTTGTTGCATGCAAAACATTTCAAAGGTAATTTACCTTTGTATTTACCGGTTCCTCTGGGCAATTGCTTGGCCAAAAATTCTTCAAGCTTAACTAAATTGTCTTCATCATCAATTTCTTTGCTGGATCTAGATTCATGACAGTGACTAACATCTCTACTTTTCCTCATAGATGGGTTAGAAACAAAAGCTCTAAATGAAGACTCATATTTCTGAACACTACCATCATAACCATTTAATTCAAAAGGAGTAAGCTTACCAATGATGGAGTCAAGGGTTACCTTGGTTTTGTCAATAGATTTTAGCTCTTGAATGGCTGCAACTCAGATAGCGTAGACCCGTAGCAGGGTTCTTAACACCTTACTAATTGTTGTGGCATCATCCATTTTACCACCAGCACTCTTGATCTCACCAACTATCTCTTTTATCCTCTGACCATACTGCTGGATATTCTCACCTTCAACCATCTATATGTCATCAAACTTCCCTCTTAGACTCTCTTCCTTGGAAATCTTCACATGTTTGTCACCATAGTAAATCTCTTCAAATTTCTTCCATACCTCATATGCAGTCTCCAGACCACGGACAACAACATATTTTGCATCAGACAAAGAACTGTTAATAGCCTCCAGTGCTTGATTGTTTTCTTGTTGCTCTTTCTTTTGATGATCAGTCATAATCCTACTAGGTGCAACATATTGAGTACCAACATGTTCCCAGTATTGATTTCCAAGACTCTTGATATAAATTTTCATTCTATCACTCCATATTCTATAGTTCTCTCTATTAAACTTTGGACCTTCCTTCTTCATCATGTTCTACAAGATCTTTACCTCAAGTTGTTAGGCTTAGACCTTAGAGGACCTAAGAAGCGCTTTGATACCAATTGATAGTATGATGAAACAGTAAGGATACACTCAACTACTGAGAGGGGTGGGGGTGAATTAGTAGATAGAAAAACTGATAAACTTTCACCAATCTCAAAATTAATGTCTCAAAGTAAACTTAGAACTATCAATGCAATACACTGTCAAGATAAACCAGTTGTCTGTTAACAGATAACAGTAAACAAATTGAAACTCACAAACATCCAGATACTTTTAATTGAAATAAGTAAAACCATATTTCATATTGTTTCCGATTATCATGACTTATCAAAGTGAAATAAGTAGTTAATTAATTCAACCATAGAAACATAACCACAAAAACATTCACCACTTGACACAATATTTTGACATGGAAACCCAAATGGGAAAAACCACGGTGAGATGAGACTCACAAGAAACTATCTGAACACTTCTAAAGTTCACCCTGTTAAGAGCCAAGCCTGTTAAAGCTTTTACAAAAGTCTTGTTAAGAAAATATCCTATTAGGGACCACCCGGTTAAGGGATTCACTATAATGCCTTGTTAGAAGCAATACCCTATGAGGAGTAACCTTTGTAAAGGATTTAGAATCCAAGCTAATGGATCACCTAGTTAGAGGATTTGAATAACACCAAGTTTGTTAGAGCTTACCCAATTAGGGGATTTTACTATTGTAATTGTTAGAAAACAATAGGAGTTTGCTGATCTATTTGAATAGCACTACACTTGCTTGTTCAGATCCTTTTCATGCTCCTATCTGCCTTTACTCAAACTACATATACATCATCTAGTTCGACAACCACACACTCAACTAAATTTTTTCCAACACACTTAACAAAAACAACTCATCGACCTTATAAACAAATCAATTAGGTCGGTAACACAACAAAAACCTAATTCTCTCATAGAGATTACAAACAATTCAGTTCAAGTATGACCATTGGATTACATAACAATCTCTACACATCATTCAAGAAAGCCTCGACCACTCCTTGATCATCGCTTCATCAAAATCAGTAACTCATCACGTGATTTACATTACATGCAATATACTTTTTCATTCCCTAGATAAAAACATTAACTCAACGGGCCAAAAAACTCTTTGAAACTCTCTTCATACAATATGCATACGTGTCATAATCATTACCACTCATCATCAGATCATACACCAATATAACCAATTCATGAAACTTGATCAATTAGGGTTTATTAAAACAATAGGTAGGGTTTACCAATTCAACTCTCCAATACTTAGCAATACCGGTTCACTCCTCAAACTTACCAACCGGTTACAATTCCCTTTCACTTATCTCTTCCTACCGGTTACAAAACAACATTACAACAATAACATTACCGGTTTATTGACATCAATGACAACATAACAAATCATTAATGCAATCTTCATGCAAATTCCAACACTTGTCTCTCGATTGTTGTCCAAATATTTTAAGGTGGTTGACATATTTGTAGTCAGTGAGAATTCATTGTGATGAGCAGTGCGCTCTAGGCAATGTGCCTTCATGCATGTATAGGCCCCTATTGTAATCATATACTTTCTACAGAAGTATCATCTGACTATGGGTAGGGTTTCCCACCATGGTTTTTCCTTTTATCAGGTTTTCCACGTACAAGTCATGGTGTTATGTGTTATGGTTGCATGGTATTGATTCTATGGTTTTCAATTATTCTTTAATGCTTAATCAATTATTCTGGTATAAGGTTTTAAGTGCTTTAATTCACATAATTTGTTAACAACTGATTCATGCCCCCTCTCAGTTGTTTACTGATTATCCTAACACCTCTAACAAGAGATAAAACATAAGAAAATGCACAATGTTATTACATGAATGAATATCCAATGTGAGAAATGACACGAGCATCTGTAACATGCAACTCTAAAGAAGCGCCAATCTTCAAAGAGAAAGAGAAAAGAAAGAAAGATCAAAATTTCTGCTAAGGAGGGATTAGTCATAAGAGACATACCATTTCATGGAAGAAAGGATATAAATGCATGAAAAATGCAACCCCTAAAGGGAATAGTGATACTTTAAATAGAAAGAGAGAGGGGAAAACCATCCTTTCTCCCCAAGAAAGAAGACAGGGATAGATTAGGGGGAAGAATCGTGCATTTCCTTAGGAGAGATTATCCATAAGAGATGAGCCATTTAAAACAAATAATAAGTCACATTAAAGGAATATACATGCATTCACACGAAGGATAATTCTTGCAAGAAAGGACATCAAGTTATCTGAAGAATGCAATCCCTAAAGGAAATGGTGAAACTTTGAAGATAATGGATAGGATAGAATCATGTTGCTACCCCAAGATGTTTGAAATTTAAAAAAAGAACCACCTCTAATGAAAAAGATCCCCCAATTAAGTTAACTATTTGTGTCATAGGGTGAGGAGAAACATGAGGGTGAAGGAGTGCTAAGGCACTGCCTTTTCACCTAGAAAGAGAGAAAGATATGTTGAAAGACATATACGAGCACGATCATATTGTTCTTGAACAAATTCCTTAAATGGTTTACACTTTCCAAGAGAATGGGAAGCACCATGATGAAAGAACCATATCCACTTCCTTCTTTATGCTTAGTGCTAAATTTCACAAAAGGAAAAACAACATTCTTGTCATACTTCAATTTCCAAAAGACTTTAGTAGCCAATTTTTCTTGATCATCAATAGGTGTAGGCTTATTATTTTGAGATTGAGGACAAGGATTATTATTAAAATAAGGATTGTCATTAATGATTTTAACTTTTCTACTATCAATAAGTTCTTTCATTGCAGTTTGAAAATCAAGACAATCATTAGCCATGGATGATCGCGAGTTTGATGAAATGAACAAAAAGTAGTTTTTGAAGAATAAGCACTTATATGGGAACGAATGGTTTTTTGTCTTGAAAGATGATCTTTGAAGTCTTGAATCCTAAGGAGGTCATTCATAGGAGATTTATCATCATTTCCTAGGCCTTCTGTTGTAATTTAAGTAGGAGGGTTTATAGGGACTTGAATTCCTTGTTCAAATTTTCCAGGTTCATGTCCTCTAAAACCTTGTTTTGATATTATGTTAAAGCCGCTTCTATAAGAATCGTTTAATTGATAATGTGGACAAACATCGATAAGGTGGTTTTAATAATATTCGATATTAATCAGATATTTGATATGGTTTGTATTGTGTGATGGCTAAATATATTGACATCCAAGCCAAACAAAAAGTCAATACAATTTTTTTTGTATTTTTGGGCGAGTGGAGAAGGCATTTTTTTCATATCACCACTTTTTGGCCCCTCACGATCTTGCACAAATCCTAGACATTTGGCTGGTGCCAAATTTGGCAAGTACCAAATGGAAATGCACTTTTCAAAATGCATTTCCTTTTAGCTAGCACCAAATTTGGTGCTCGCCTTATAGGTTTGGCATGACCAAAACTTAGGTTTGACATGCCAAACTGATTTGTGAATGCCAAATATGGTGAGTGCACTTACCCATATTATAGAAAATATTATTTGGGTTCAAAATTCTTAATAAAACCTTAATATCCTAACATCCACCTTTTTTTTGTTTCTGAATCAAAGGAAAGAAATTTAATTGCATACAAACATTAAAATATATTTTGTCTGTGTTATTTTATATAACATAAATTTATTTTTAAAATAATAATATACATATTTCTAACTTTAGAATATATTTTACTTATATTGGAAAATAATGAATTTAAATATATTATAATATAATTAATATAAAATAAGATAGAGGAAATATTTCTTAATGGCTCTGCAAAATTTCGGATCCACGAAAAGTAGAAAACATAAAAATGTGATTGCGAATTTAAAAGTAACAAGGTAGAAGCAAAATCATGGACTCACTAAGCGCTCCCCATGGCAAGAAATACAACCTCAAAAATTCGCCCATAGCAATAAGGGGGGGTTTGCAAATAGATTCGAGGCCCTATATACCTGCACCACGGGATAAAATTTCATCCCGGTTTCTCCGAATCAAAGATGCAAGGAGGCAGCTAGGGTTCCAAGGGGTCCTCCAATCAGTATTGAGATCTCGAAATCTCAAAAAAATAAAATAATCCCTGCATCTGCCGTAGGAGTTTCTTATTGTTTTGGGAAATAACAAAACCCTAGACCAGTTCAAGGTAACCATAATAATGCAGGAATGGGGAAGGTCAATAGGTGGCCTCCACAAAAGTCATCTCCTCCTGGAAATTCTATCGCCACTGGTGCGAATTTGACAAAATTAGGCGAAAGATGGAATAGGGTTGAGTCTTTGTCAAAGTCTCCAATGAACCCTCCACAAGTTATCATCCCTGAAAATAAAAGACAAAAATATGAAGGGGAGCAACAAGCAACAAGGTATTCCAAATTGAACCAAAGAATAATTATTATCAGCAATCAATACACAAACAACCTATGGGAAAAATATATGAGTCGGGGGCTATTTGGAAAATGGTGTGGATATGGTGCCTCTACCTTAGAAATTATCCAGTGGCTGGTATCTGCCACCAAAGGATAGGTAAGTATCAGAACCTTAGAGGACATTTATCTGTTTATTCATTGTAATTCATCAAAATTAAGGGAGAATATACTTAACAATCAACCTTGTTTCTTTTTTTAAATGGAGGCAAAATTTCTCCCCTAAAATGTTTGAAAATTGCTTAGTTCCCAGATGGGTGGAACTACCAAATCTCCCGGTAGAACTTCTTAATGACCACTACCTGGTTAGAATAGGGGATTCACTGGGAAGTTTCGAAGGTTTAGAAGAAAATTATAGAGATTCTGCAACAGCCAAAATAATTGCAAAACTGCATATAAAGGATTTAAGTTTGGAACCTATAAAAAAAATAACAAACCATTTGATGTATGTGGTAAGACTAGAGATATATAAGGGCAAGGTGGAACAAATTAAAGTAATCTTACCATGCGCAACCCTTCCTAGCCCTAAACAACACAAAAAAGATCAAAAAATACCCTCTAGTGTTAATGGTAACTATTCAACCCGATGAAATCAGTAGTATAATACGTAAACAGATTGAACAATATAATAACGAGGTCCAAGTTGTTAATATTGGTACTGTACTTCAAGTAGGGGATGGCATTGCTCGTATTCATGGTCTTGATAAAGTAATGGCAGGGGAATTAGTAGAATTCGTAGATGGTGTGTGAACCAGTTCCAAAACCAACACCTAGCAAAATCCCAACCCTAAAATTGAAGGAGAAATTGACTGTAGCATTGAGGGCATATCCAAAATTCCCTCACTAATGGACCAAGACATCCCGATGCCTCCCATGAGAGACCAAACCCTTGTAAAATGGAGTATGGAGGATCACTCAAAAGAGAAGATAGATATGGATTGTCCTAAGGAAATTAAACAAAGCTTGGAAAAGGATTCCCAACCAAATACCACACATGAAAATGATGGCTTTGAGTCATCACCCATTAGTCCTCTTATATTAGATACAGTGGAAACAGAGGAGGAGTATGCTAGGAGGATCACAGAGGAGAATAAAATCATTTTGGAGTATGTGGGAAATGAACCAGTCAATGACTTGACTGACTCCTTTATAAATGAAGTGGCGGATGATGAGGAACTTGCATATTAGAGAAGACTACTAATGTCAAGTCTCATGGAAGGGAAAAATACAAAGGCGAAAATTCTAGAAGTAGAGGCTTCTATGGATAAAGAAGAAGAGGAGTTGGGCTTAGCCAAAACACTGAACAATATTGAATCCCTAGATTGTGCAAGAGAGGTGAAAAGAAGAGGAAGGAAACCAATATCAGAACTTATTAATAAAGCAGGCAAGGCTAAGGGCCAAACTACATTATTTCTCTTTCATGCAGGGAAGGGGAAGGTTCTTCCCAAGGAGAAATGAAGCTCTTTACATGGAATGTTAGGGGCTTGAATTCCCCTAACAAGTAGCATATTTTAAAACGTTGCATAACTAAATTTAACCCAGCTATAATTATGATACAAGAGTCTAAATTAAGTAAAGATGAGTTAGAAATATTTGACAAAAAAATGGGAATAAGGAGAATGGAAGGCTCCCCTACCAAGGGGGCTCCAAGAGGAATAGCAGTAATATGGGACGTCAGGATTGTGGCATTTAACCTACTTTATAAGTCCCCTAACTGGATGTGTGGTAGGGTCAATAATATTAATAACAATATAAATTTTGTCTTATTCAATATCTATGGACCTATTCAAAATAAAGACAAAAAGAAAACCTGGGATGAGATAGAACAATTTCTTACCTCTGTCCCAGATCAGATATGTATCATTGGAGGTGACTTCAACGCCATTATTGACCCATCAGAAAAATGGGGGGGGCATAAAATAAGTCAACCGGGCCACCATTGATCTCAGAGAATGGATATTGAATTGTAACCTCATGGGGGTTAAAACAGAAACAAACTCTTTCACATGGAACAATAGAAGGAAAGGATTTTGTAACATTGCAGAAAAGTTGGATAGATTTTTAATATGAGGAAATTTGGCCAATGTATCAAACACCTTTGAAGAAAAAATCCTTTCTCTCTCAGGTTAAGACCATTTCCCGATCCAACTTTCTATCTCTGAAACCATTCCCTCTACTAAAAGCCCTTTTAGATTTGAATTAATGTGGCTGAGAGATGAAAACATCTTAAAATTAATAGAAAAATGGTGGACGGAATTTGGAGTGATAGGCTCTAAACCTTTCAAATTAGTCACTAAATTAAAAATAGTAAAACAAAATCTAATAGCCTGGAATAGAAATCAGTTTGGTAATCTCTTTAAGAAAAAACAGAAATAGAGGAAGCTCTAAAAGAAGTGAATGAAGAAGTCATTAGATCAGGTATGGACAATAATCTCTACATGAAGGAGAAATCCTTATTAATAGAATATGAAGAAACTATGGCCAGAGAAGAAATCTTTTGGAAACAAAAGTCTAGAGAAAATTGGTTGGAGTCTGGATATAAAAACACCAAGTTCTTCCATAATAGCACAAAGCAAAGGAGACTAGTTAATAGAATTGCTAAAATCAGAACCAAGTCTGGGGATCTCAGCTGTAACCCGGAAATCATGAGTGCAGAAGCAATTGAATAATTTAAGAACATAATAAACAATCAGAAAGGCTCTAGATTAACCTCGAGGAATGAAGTGCTCAAATGTATTCCGAAGATAATAATAAAGGATCAAAACCAGTTATTAAATGCTAAATTCTCTAAGATAGAAATATAGAAAGCTCTTTTCCAAATGAATCCAGACAAGGCCCCTAGGCCAGATGGATTCCCTGCCTCCTTTTATCATAAATGCTGGCACTTTATTGGGGATGAAGTCATAGAGGCATTAGAAGGAATTAGGAATTTAGGGAAGATCCTTAAGGAATTAAACAATGCATTCATAGTTTTGATACCAAAAAAAGACAAAACTGAAAGTTTTGAATAATTCAGACCTATTGCTCTATGTAATACATTATACAAACTTCCAACTAAAACCATTGCAAATAGACTTCACAACCTTCTCCCTCTATTAATTAGTGAGGAACAAATAGGTTTTGTTCCAGGATGCTCAATCTATGATGGAATCATTATTGCCCAAGAAGCGATACATACAGTTCAAACTAATAAAGACCCAAGTATGCTCATCAAACAAGATATAAAAAAAAGCCTATGATAAGGTTGACTGACACTTCTTATGTAAATGCCTTGAAGATTTTGGCTTTGTTAGACAATGGATCAATCTTATATATGAGTGTATATCAACACCAAGAATGTCAATCCTCGTCAATGGATCTCTTGTTGGTTACTTCAATATCTCCAGAGGACTAAGGCAAGGGGATCCAATCTCTCCCTTCCTCTTCATAATAATGGTTGAGTCTCTCAAAAGACTATTAAATGTTGCAAGAGAACAATCATCTATTCAGGGAATTAAAATTACTAGTGGCTTGGAAGCAACTACACATCAACAATTTGTGGACGATACCATGCTCTTTGGACATAGTGATGTTCAAGAAGCCAAAGCTATTAAACAAATTCTACAGACCTACTCAATGGTGTTAGGACAAGAAATTAATACCACAAAGTCAAATATTTTCTTCTTCAATACTGAAGAGAAACTAGTAGACAAAATATGCAGTACCTTCAAATTCAATAAAGGCATACTGCTATGTAAATACTTGGGCATCCCCTTGGACAAAGTCCGCAGATCCTCAAATTTGTGGGATATTCAAATTATATTAAAAATCAAAAATAGAATTAGCTCATGGAGCAGGAAATGGCTATCCTCAGTCGGCAAGGCCACGATGATAAAATCAGTACTATCTGCTATGCCCATTTACCAACTCTCTTGTATAGACCTGCCTTTAGTAAAAAAGAATAAATTAAATAAATACATTGGGACCTTCTTCTGGCAGAGCACTAATGAGAAATTTAGAATGCCTTTGATGGCCTGGGAAAAAATCTGCAATCCTAAAAAGAAAGGGGGTTTGGGGATAAAAGATATGATTCTACAGAGCAAAGCCCTTGGAGCAAAATTGGTATGGAGAATGCATAACAATCCCCACTTAAAATGGGCCAGAATCCTATACAACAAATATCTCCATAATAATGATCCAACCAGCATCTTTAGAGTATTTTCCCCTCCAAGGGATCCAGAATATGGAATTTCATGATGAACTGCATGGAAATAGTATCAAAAAAGCTAATATGGAATCTAGGGAATGGCAAGAAAGCACCAATAATGAAGCTGAACTTAGAGCTCTTGAAGAAGGAATTAAATTATGTAAAATCCTGAAAGTTGACAAAATTAACATAGAAGGAAGAAGCAAAAGTCCTGGTAATATACCAAAACTATCAGAAGGAGATAGAAATGACCCTCCTAAGAATCCCCCTTTCAAGGAAGATAAAAAGAATGAAATTGGGGAGTTTGAGATCAAAACAGTCAATACTTTTGAGGCTCTACAGATTCAGGAGGAGGAGAATGCTATCAGTGAAGAGAGACTTGAAGATGGTGAGATTGAGAATATCATTGACTCTCATCATGAGGTCCCTCAAGTATTTATAACAAAAAGAGATGAACAGTGCCTAGATGAATTTGAAGGACATGAAATCAAACTTGGAAGGAGAAACAAGTTTGGATTGCCTAAGGTTAATCTAAATGCGTTAATCTAGAATATTGGAGTTTATATGCCCACATCATCCCAAAAAAGAGGAGAACTGTGGAGTAATATGCAAGACGATCCTAGAGAGGAGCAAGAGGAAGAAATAAAAGGGAATGGAAAAAAGGCAAAAAATAAGAAGGCAGGATGCCTTAATGGGGTGAAAACTAGGACCAGGTCCAAGGCTGATATTGGTGCATCAAAATCCCCGCCGGGACGTAAAACTATGAAATGGCATAGCGACCAGGAGAGCAAGCAAAACATAGCTGATGGAAGGCAATGAACTATACATGAATCCTACCCCCAGGTTTCCAAATGAAGGTAATATCATGGAATATCAGAGGCCTAAATGGTCTCAATAAACAAGATATATTACAGAATCTCATTCGAGACCAAAAACCAAATATTATCCTTGAAATGAGTAAGGAGAAAGTGGAGAATTTAAACTTCTTTAAAAATGGAGGGGTATGTGATAGCATCTTGAATGGAGCATCTGGTGGGGTGGCTATATTCTGGAACAAGAAAACTATTTCAGGAGAAATGATTGATGAAGATGGTAACATAATATCCATGAAAGTTAAAAGCATCTATGAAGGAAAGGAATGTGTGATTACCAATATCTATGCCCCTAATTCCAAATCTACTAGAAGCAAATTTTGGGATAAAATCTAGCAAAAAAGAAGATCTTTCCCTAAGAACAGTTGGGTTGTGATGGGAGACTTCAATACTCCTCTGCAAGGCACTGATAAATCTGGAGGAACTCAAGCTCAAGCGGATAGCAGATCTGACTTGATGGACTTTATCAATGTCAATGCTCTTATTGATATGGATCTTAATGGAGCTTCCTACACCTGGTCTAACCGCAGGGATGGTGAAGACCTCATTCAGGTAAGACTTGATAGATCCCTTGTTACTAATGATTGGATTCTTTCTCATAGATGTTCCCTATCTGTCATCAATAGAATCGGTTCGGATCATTATCCCATGACTTTTGTTGCTGAGAACTTTAAGAATAATCAGAGCTTCCCTTTCCGGTTTGAGAAGATGTGGATTTCTCACCCCTATCTTGAAAAATCTATTACCAATTGGTGGAATATTGATGTGAATGGAACTCCCATGTATAAAGTTGCTAAAAAACTTAGAAACATCAAAGTCAACATTAAGATATGGAACAAGAAGGTCTTTGGTGATATTTTTGATTCAAAGAAAAAGCTAAAGGAGGAACTAAAACAGATCCAAAACTCTATACAGAAAGATGGCTATAAAAATTATCCCAAAGCTATGGAAGATGATGTTTTAGTCAAACTTCACAACATCATTTCTAGGGAGGAAATCTATTAGAGGCAGAGATCTAGGGCGATTTGGTTGGAGGATGGGGACAGAAACACTAAATTTTTCCACATGACTTCTTTAAAACATAAAGTTGCAAACAGAATTTCCAAATTAATTGCTGAGGACAAAATTCTTCTTAATGAGGATGAAATTAGAGATGAAGCTATTAGTTTCTTCTCTCAGCTCTTGACCAGGAATAAGGATATTGATTATACCCAACAACATGATTTGGTTAAATATCATTCCCAAGATCATTAATCCTAATCAGAATAAGGCCCTTTCTGATATCCCCTCTGCTGGGGAAATTAAAAAAGTTGACTTGTCTTTTCAAGGGGATAAAGCTCCAGGTCCTAATGGCTCCCCTATGTTTTTCTTCCAAGAATTCTGGCATATTGTGGGAGAAGACACAGTCAATGCAGTAAAAGAATTTTTTGGCTCTAGAAGAATCCTTAAGGAATTCAATTCCACTTTTATTGCCTTAATTCCTAAGGTTGCTGGGGCAGATTCAATGGGAAAATTTAGGCCAATAAGTCTATGTAACTCTTTCTATAAGATCATATCTAAAGTTTTGACTACTAAAATTTTGGCTATCCTCCCCTTCATCATCTCTGAGGAGCAGAAAGGTTTTTTTCCTGGCAGGCAGAATTTGGATTCTATCATTCTTGTGCATGAGAATATTCATTCCCTCAATGCTACTGTAGACACCTAAAAATGGTCAACGCTTGCGGGATCATACTTTAACATTTGCGCATTGCCTCATTTTAGGTTTTTGCGTCGCATTAACATTTCTCCTATGTCACGCACTTGGTTTTTATCATTTGCGAGCATCGAGTCTTTCTTCTACATTCTTCATTCGTCTCGCTCTCAAATTTGGTCTTGTCGACAACAATCTTCAATCATGATTTTGGGTCGATCTTTGTCCTTGTCAATCTTGTCATATTGCGATCGATTCGTCATCGATCCTTGTCATTTTCATTCATGTCAATTTGGTCAATTTGTCATTGGTTTTTGTCAACCAATCTCAATCAAATCATTTATCAACACTGGTCATTTATCAATTCAAAATCATGATCGAATCGATATCAATTATCCTTTGTCAAGACCTAATTGTCGTCTTTGCATTTCTAATTCATCTTCCAAGGTTTTATGACTTATTCATTTAATCTTGTTTGGCATTTTCCCTCTAGGTTAAATAATTTATTTATTTATCCTAGGTCTTCTTGTCACAATTAAATGTTTATTTAATTGGCTAATTAATTCCTCCTATTTTGTAAATTAATTAATTAATGAGAAATTATTAATTAATTTACCTAATTTGCATCAATTTTCTAATTTCCAAGTCATCATTTCTAACCTAATTTTCTAATTTCTCCTAAATTCCTAAATGTCTATTTCTATTTCAAAATCTTGTCATAAATCCTTGCATAGCAATTTGTCATACACGTCATAATTTTTCTATTCTTGATTTGAATTTCCATTCGAATCATTATCATGCTAATTTGATCATTTCTCCAATTTATCTATAATTGGATGAATTTCTTCAATCTAATCGCTAATCAGATTATCGAATTTCTAATCACTTTGTCAAATCACATTTTGAGTACTCTTGCACCATAATCTTGTCTATTTGCTTTCATCTCATGTGTATGCACTTGAAGGTGAGATCCACAAACAAAGGCTATTTGGAGAGGAAAGAAGAACAATGGAGCCGCATGGAGGAAGCATTCAGATCTACGTTTGGTTTGCATAGTATTTAGTTTTGAATGTTTTGTCTTTATGTGTTTATTGAGTGTGTTTAGGATAGATCATTACATTTAAGTTTTCATGATTGGATTAGATTAGTTTTTATATGCTTGTGATGATTCCTAATTTCCTATGCTACAGCTGCTAATAAAGAAGGATTTTTGATAAAGTTGGATCTGCCGAAAGCTTATGATAGAGTGGATTGGCAAGTTCTTTTCAGAATCATGGAGGCTTTTGGATTTGATGAGAAGATAATCAAAATTATCAGAGAGTTGATCTCCACTCCTATGTTTTCAATTCTCATTAATGGATCTTCTTCTAAATTCTTTAAATCGTCAAGGGGGCTCAGACAAGGAGATCCCATATCTCCTATTCTTTTTACCATCTTGGCAAAGAGCATGAGCAGATTGATCCATAATTTGAAAGTGAATAAAATCATCAAAGGCCTTCAACCTTCCTCTGCAAATGTCTTTTATTCTCACCAACAGTTTGTTGATGATACTATCCTTATGGGATATTCGTCTGTTGGGGAGGTTGTTGCCTTCAAAAGTGCTCTTAATTCTTATGCTTTGGCTACTGGCTAGCAAGTCAATTGGGACAAATCGACTATATACTTCATGAACACTCCGGTCATAAGACAACAAAGATTTGCTAAAATTATTGGTTGCAAGGTGGACATGCTCCCTTCCACCTACCTCGGTCTCCCCTTGGGTTTAGTTCCCCCAAACTCCTTCTGGAATATGCTTATTGACAAACTCAACAAAAAACTTGCTGGATGGAAAGGATCCATTTTATCTCAGGTTGGGAAGTTGCAACTTCTTCAAGCTACTCTCTAGAATCTCCTTGTTTATGCTCTCAGCTTATTTGGTATGCCGACTAAATTTGTTGAAGCATTAGAAAGAATCCAGAAGAGATTTCTATGGTCAAGAGTTGAAGAAAAAAAGAGGATATCCTTGGTTGCTTGGGACAAATTGTGTAAACCAAAGAGCAAAGGAGGCCTTGGGATTAAAGCTCTAAAAACTTTTAATAAAGCTCTCTTGCAAAACAAATATGGAGAGCTTATGACATCAAGAAAGATTGGAACCAAATCTGGTTTGACAAATATATTCAAAGTCAGCCTCTCCAGGATTTCCTTAACTCTGAAGACATCCTTGTCGGATCCTTCATTTGGAATAGTATTATCAAATCCATAAAAGTGGCCAAAGCTGGAGTTGGGTAGGTCCTTGGAAAAGGTGACAAAATAATGTTTTGGGAGGATCCTTGGATGAAAAATGAACCTCTCTTTGATCAAGGCAACAGTCAACTTATTGAGGAACATAAAAGGAGGTTTGGACCTATGGTGTGTGACTACTGGAAGGAGAACAAATGGGTGAGGCTTGATGTTATACGTGCTGGATTTTCCCTGCTCGAGAAGGAGCTGCTATCTTTTTCTATTAACAAATACTATGATGATGTGTTTCTTTGGAAAAGTAATCATAGAGGTGACTTTACAGTTGCTTCTGCCTACAAAAACACTTTCACTCAGACCAGTAACCCCATTTGGGGTAAAGTTTGGAACAAAACTCTTTTCCCTAAATTCAATATGTTCCTTTGGCTTTCTACTCACAATAGGATCCTAACTATTGACAATTTGGTCCGAAGATGTTTCATATTCCCTAATAGGTGCAAGCTATGCCAGAAAGAGGAAGAATCAGTTGATCATCTATTTTTCCACTGCTCATTTACCTGGGAAATTTGGAGTAAGTTGTGGGAGAAATGGAAAGTTGATTGGGTCATGAACAAGAGTCTCAAGGAAATTATCTAGCAATGGACATTCCCCACCAATTGTCCTCTTATCAAGAACCTTTGGTCCCTGATCCTCCCCATGACTTGCTAGGGAATTTGAAAAGAGAGAAATAACAGAATATTTAGGGAAGCTAAGTGCACCTCTCAGGTGGTCTTTCAAAAAATTTCCAGGGCTATAAAAGACAACATAAATATTCCTCACATGAATAATAAACAATGGCTTGTTACTGATATGAATGAAATTGGAAAAGGCATCCTTACTGAATGGAACTTAATACACAAAGTTTATAGATCTGATAATAAGAATAGGAGAGATAATATTGTCTAGCGCTTTCCTAATCATGATTGGATAAAGGTGAATTTTGATGGGGCGGCTAAAGGAAACCCTGGGAAGTCTGGTGGTGAAGTCATAAAAAATGCTTAAGGATTCTGTATTGCAGCTATTGCTTCTCCTTTTGGGGTCCAAAATAATCATGTGGTTGAAGCTCTGGCCATGCTAAAAGCTTCTAGCTTGCTCAGGGATTCAAATTTAAAAAATTGGCTAGAAGGGGACTCCCTAAATATCATCCAGGCCCTTAAAGGTACTAGTTTTGTTTCTTGGAATATTACTAACTTAGTTGAAAGTGCTAAAAAATTATTAAATAAATATGTTAGTATTATCATAACTCACACTCTAAGAGAAGGCAATAACATTGCAGACCTCTTAGCTAATGAAGGGGTCAATTTAGAGGTGGATGTTAAATATATTGGAGAGACCCATTGTAAAAGGGATGTTAGAGAGCAATTATTTTTTGATCGCATCAATGGGTCAAGTTAATATCATGATTATCTTTTGGGGTCCAGATTCCAAAGATAGAGTTTAGGGGCAGATTAACTATTAGTTAATGATTTCCTTTAGTCATCATTTCTATGATCAAATGTGTGAGGGGGATTATAATAATAAATGTTGGTTTTGTGTGGCCATTAACATAAGCTTTAAAACTATGAAAGGGACTCTGTTCTGTTATTCCAGAATTTTACACAAGAACTTGGGGTTATACCTGTAGATTGTGAGATACATCTTTGGGTACTTCTACTTGTTCAAAATGGGTGGTAACTTAAACAGGAATGAGCCCCCTGGTTGTGAAAACTAGAAGAGTGAACGAAAAGTATGGAGTAGGCTTCATAGATATGGTTTTACTGACTATATGGAAAAGCTTCATGGAAGTAGAAATTTGGTGTCACATGGCTTTGCTAGAGGCTAGAACAACAACAAAGTCACATTGTTTGGGGAGATATGGAAAATTGATGAGGATCTGGTTGCAGAGGTCACGGGTCTTTAGAAGGAGGGCACTAAATTCTATAGAGACCGGAAGTATGCTGCTAAAGCGTTCAAAAACTTCTTGAAATCGGAGGATGAGAAGGCCAAGCTTGTCAAGAAAGACAACATTTCCTACTACCTTCCCCAGCAGGTAAAGTCCTTTTGGCAGAAAGTTTTAAAGGTTTTGATGGAGTTTCTCACTATTGATGGTAGATTCACTAAAATCTATAACTATCATTTTGCAATTCTTAATCACTTCCGTCGTGGGATTAAAATCTCCCTACCTTTTTACTTAGCATCTTCTCTGAATGAGAGTTTGGTTGATCACGCTAAAAAGCCTAATTCTTACCCCATAGCCCATCAGGGGCTCATCTTGCTCATTTATGAATACCTGAAGGAAAAAGCTAGGGCTAGCAAAGATGATCACCTGGTTACTAATACACATATTTCAGAGAGTTGTAAAGATTTTGAGTCGAATGAGGATCAGCCTAATGCCCCTACCCATAAAAAATGGAGAGCTGATACAGATAATGTGGAAACGGAGGTGCATTGTGATTTGGAGGAGGAAAAGGGGAAGGATATTGAGACAAAAAAGGAGAGTGAGAAGGATGAGAATGTTGGTGAAGAGGAAGAAGGGAAAAAAGATGTTAACTCTGAAAACCCTTATTCTAACCCTATGGGCTCGAATAGCAGGAATGTCGCCTTGAATTCTAAGGAGGAAGACAACCCTAATTCTGTGGGCACTGAGCAGGGTAGGGATTCAGCGAATACTATTTTGAATACTGCATGTAACTATACTCTGGAATCCTTCAACTTCCAGAAATGGGTTATTGACAACATTACTAGCATTCAGAGCAAACAGAGGGACCTACAAAATAAGATAAACAATTTGATTAAGGAAACAAATTCGGGGAAAAAGAATGAGGAGACAAAAACCAGTGAAGCCGAGGAGGAAATCAAGATGGAGGACTGGCTGGAAAAAGACCTAATTAAAGGGGATTAGAAACATCTGGAGGATGTTATCAGAATTGTGAAAGAACAGGCTGAGGAGGATAAAGACAATATCAATACGTGGGTTGCTCGAACTGAGAAGGCTCTGAAAAGCTTCATGAACCATAGTCTTGAGGTCCTAAGAGTTTCGTCACATAATATGAATGCCTTGGTGGATCACTTAGAGTTGGAAAAATCAGGATAAGAACTTGGTAATCATTGAAGATGTACCGACCTCCAGCTCCACCCATCAAATTTTTAGGCGAAGGACTAGGCAGAACACCACTAAGATGGAGACCAAAACGAAAGACATCCAACTAAAATGAGAGAGCAATGATCTGAGGGAAGCGGCTAAGGTGATGATGCTTTTGGTTCAGAACGTTGAGGAGTTTATAAAAGTTTTTAATTGATATGTAATGTTGGGTTTTGGATGCCAATTTCTTGTTGGCTCCTTGCTATCTTTTTGTCCTAGCTGCTGGTTTTTGTGCTTGTCTTTTGCAGCTATTTTTTCTTGTTTCTTTCATGCTCATCTTTCGTATTGTAAGCAGGTTTCGGGTCTCTTAAAACCTATTTTTTCTTAATCAAAAACATAGAAGGAGACTCTGCCATCATTATCAACGCCCTTAGGAAAGGGGATATGCCCAATTGGAAACTCAATGCAATCCTAAACAACATTCTTAGTATGGTCCAATCCTTGGAAGGAGTAACCTTCAACCACATATATAGGGAAGGTAACTCTAGGGTAGACCATCTTGCAAACCAAGGTGCAGATAGAAAACCTAGTATCTACATATAGCCTGGCCATTCAACCCTAAGATGATCCTCATAATAGTTAATAGTGGCAAGGGATTACTAAAAGAACCTAAAATTGTTAACAGAAACTAAAAAAGTAATACCTTTAATTAAAATAAAATCACAATTCTCACCAAAAGAAGTATACACTTCATAATTAACAATAGGATCGAAGTTAGGTAATTACGAGGCCCCTTATATATTTAACACCAAGATAGCATTTAAGCTCAACACATGTTAAGATATTCATTAGTGGATAATATTTATTTCCTCACAAAAGTATAATTTCGAGGGAGATGAGTTGTCATTTAATTACTCTGCCGACCTCACATCATAAGGAGTAAGAAATTGATCTTATTAACACTCTGCCCTGATTCGGGAAGATGCAATTATATGATCACTTTTTTGGTACATGGGAAAGACATGTCTTAATAATAATTACGATTCAACATCATAGGCTTGCCTATTAATTATAGCGGTTTCTAGAAAGTTCATCTCTATCTTAAAAAAGCTAGACGAATCCTTCATCATTCATGGGTGATGCTCACTAAACTATCTAATTCCCTCTGATAACAGTATCTTAGATAGAAACCATGGATACCCCGGTTGGATTGAAAACCCTGAAAAGACAAATGGCCTTCGTTGGGGTGATTTCAAGGGATAGGTTGAAGAGGATCATCATATTCCCCCATGAGTTGGTGATGGATGCAGTAGAATGCATCCTTGGTAAGGAATTCTTAACTAATGAAGACCAAGCCAGAGCCAACAATGACATTGCGGCCATGCTCTTAGTGGTCATGATGTATATTGAAAAGGACAGAGACATTATGGTGGGCCTATGCAGGGCAATCTTCAAGGCTTCAATTCTAGATGAATTAGACAGGGTTATGGTCAATATCAATGATGAGATGACCATTCCCAGACCTTCACACTATGACATTTTGATTATAAACAACAACCTGGTTCCTAGAAAACCAATATTGGTTATTGAGGATCATGAGGCCTTCAACGCCAGGTTGGAAGAGATACAAAGAAGCATTGAGTTCCTCCTCAACCTGTTCCACCTCTGCACATCTAGGAAGGCATCATGGTTTGAATACTACCTCAAGCTACAAGGCATTGAGCTTGGAGGGGAACCCGACATCCTGGAATCTCCAAGAGAATGATGATATACCCGAGGCAAGCCCTCTTTCTATTGTAGTTTTTTGTCATATACAGTATAGCTAGGGCATATTGTTAACTCGACATAGTTTATAAACTTTTTTTATATTAAATAGAGGCATATTATAGCTAGTAGAAGATCCACCCAATAGACTATTATATATAAGGTGCATGTGTAGTCAAACTGAGACAAGTGGAGAAGTTTTGAAAATCTCAGAGCAAGGTCTGGGTAAACTTTGAATTTATAGTCTATTAAATATATGCTAAGGTTATATAGTGTTTATTGTAGTATGGATATATGTTGTTTGAGGCAAGTGTTTGTTATTTCGCCCTATTACAGGTAGTAATGTTGAAAGTTGCAAGCGTAATACTAATTATTCTGATAATTCCAAATTATGCTTAACTATATAGTACTCAACGTAATTTTTGCTGACCCTCTCTATGGAATTAATAACTTTCATTAAAAATGTGAAAAATGTTATTAGCATGATGTTTCCTGGATAATCACTTATAGTGGATCCAACAGGTAAGATATTGTTACACATTTTGATATTGTGTGTTCCCGTTGATATCTGAATATACTAGCTTTATATATATAAATATATATATAGACATATATATATATAGACTTATATATATAGATATATATATACACAAATATATATTTATATATATTTATAAATATATATATTGACATTTTTATATTTGTTGATGAATAAATGATAAACAGTTAGTACCAAACCGGTACTGAGAGGGGGGGGTGAATCAGTACAGACAAAAACACTTTCCCTAAACCGATTTGACTGCAAACACTGCACTTGACTGGCAAGCAATAACACTGGTCTAAATCAGATTACTACCGATAAAACACAGTAAGAAAGTGAAAGACATAAACCAGTAACTCTTAGCTTTTCACACAATCTAATACCTCATTTCCACTTCACCCTTATGCATAAACAAGTAATCTATCATCAGAAATATAATGACTGCTAGTTCAACATGTTTTACCACTTTGACATTAAACACTTAACCATCACATGAAAGGCATCACACATGACACACTGATTTTTCATGTGGAAACCCAACTAGGAAAAACCACGGTGGGGATGAATACCCACAAGTTGTTCTTGAACTCTTTTGAAGTCCACTCTATTAGGAGCTTAGTCCGGTTAGAGACTTTTACAATAGGTTCTGCTAGGAATCGATCCTGCTAGGGATCACCCAGTTAAAGGTTAGAACCCTGCTAAAGGTTACCTCGCAAGAGGAATTGAAGAACTCATTGAATTGAGTCACCCTGTTAAAGGATTTACACAAAAGCCTGTTAAAGCTACCCGATTAAGGGATTTTCCAACTGCTAAAATGGTTAGAAGTCAACAGGTAATACACTGATCTGATAACAAAACTCAATGCCAAGGTAGATCCACTTTATCTCCTCCTCTTCTGCAATCACACTCTGCAGGTATCAACACACTTCTCCGGTTTGGAAAGAATCAAGTATCTCTTCACTTGGATACACACATAAAATTTGCCAACAACTTCAAAATGAAAAACATCATCGACCTTATAGGAAACAGATAGGTCGGTAGCATAAACCTTAAACCCTAAACATTTAGGTTTTACATTTCAATCGGTTCAATCTTGACCGTTAATCATACTACATTGAATACAACAGTCTTGAACAGATCTCAAGATGTTCTCCAATGTTCATTCTTTGCTACTTCAGGAAGTTGATAACCCATCACGCACTCTCCACCGTTTATAGAGACTTCGCACATTCTCGAGGCAGAGAAGATCAATCTCCATGCAAGATCCTCAAGGAACTCCTGCATGCACACAAGGCTGACGTGGCAACACTAACAGGTCTTCATTACAATGCTAACTTATCACAAGATGTCAGAGGTTGAATCACACAAGCTTGGAGTGCATCAATCAGCTACCCTGAAGCTGAGACTACCAACTGGTAGTCATGCCAAATGAAACCTCGATACAAAACTTCCATTTACCGATTCTCATTCCAACATACCGGTTCACCTTGAACAAACAGACTGCTTCACTTTTTCACATATACCGGTTTACATCATCATACCGGTTCTCTTGCCACTTTGATTACTACAACATACCAGTTCATACTTTAGCATATTGACATCAATGAGAACATACAATATCATCATGTCACCATGCTCTGCACATATGCCAACAATCTCCCCCTTTGGCATTGATGGCAATATCAAAATATATCTATCTGCTTCGCATCTTCTTCTCCCCAATATTGCAGATATCTTCTCCACTTCACATCTTCTCCCCCTTTGACAACAATGCCAAAGTGGAGGCATACACATCTATGTTCCACTATGTTGCTCCCCCTAAGGTGTAGTATCCTGAGAAAGATTTATCAATTGTAATACCTGACTGATGTGGAGCACACACCTTTAGTTCACCTCTTGAAGTGGAAGCACCCCTAATTCACCTCTTAAATAGGTAGATGTAGCCTTCGGTAGAGGCTTGGTGAATATGTCTGCTAACTGCTCCTTACTAGAAACATGTTCCAGTACAACCTCTTTGTTCTGAACCTTCTCCCTTAAGAAATGATACTTGAGCTCGAAGTGCTTGGTTCTAGCATGTAAAACCGGATTCTTGGAGATGTTAATTGCACTTGTGTTGTCACAAAATATACTTATCGGTTCAGATATAGGAACTTCGAAGCCATTTAATACATACTTCATCCAAATTGTCTGGGTGCAGTTCATAAATGCTGCAACATACTTCACTTCTGCTGTAGATTGAGAGATACAACTCTGCTTCTTACTCATCCGTGAGACTAGTATACCACCAAGAAAGAATGCACCACCGGTTGTGCTCTTCCGATCATCCACATTACCAACCCAATTAGCATCTATAAACACTTTCAGGTTGAAATCATTACTATATGGATACCATAATCCATATTCAATAGTTCCCTTTAGATATCTAAGAATCCGCTTGACTGCTACCAAGTGGGATTCTCTTGAGCTTTTCTAGAATTGTGCAGAAATGCCCACTGCATGTGCAATGTCCGATCTGCTATGTACTAAATAGTGCAATTTACCAATCATTGATCGATATTCTTTCTCATTTACCAACACTGAGTCATCCTCTTTTGATAATTTACAACTGGTCACCATCGGTGTACCAACCAGTTTGCTGTCTTCCATGCCAAAGGTCTTCAACACCTCTTTGACATACTTGGATTGAGTGATAAAGATTGCATCTTTCATTTGTTGAATCTATAGTCCAATGAAGAACTTAATCTCCCCTATAAGTGACATCTCAAATTCCTTCTTCATCTCATATGCAAAATCATGACTCATCTTGTCATCTCCACCAAAAATGATGTCATCAACAAATATCTCATAGATTAGGATCTGATTTCCTTCCAACTTCAGATAGATATTTCTATCTTCACTTGTTCTCTCAAATCCAATCTTCACAAGATGGGAGTGTAAGCATTCATACCATGCTCTAGGTGCCTGCTTCAATCCATACAGGGCTTTATGTAGCCTATAATCCATAATCAATAGTGCCCTTCAGATATCTAAGAATCTCCTTGACTACTACCAAGTAGGATTCTCTTGGGCTTTTCTAGTATAGGAGTTGAGAAATACAACCCCACAGTAGCCTAAAGATCTTCTGCAAGCCGAATAACCTGTTACAAGGAGAAGCAATGAAGCAAAGTCTGAAGAACAAACAAGACACAGGAAAAATATTCTCCAAAAAAGAGAGCTCCAATTCACCAGAAATGTATTGTGAAAAGATAATACAATGAAAAGAAAAAGTAACCTCTAATAGGTCAAGAAACCCTAAAAAGGGAAAACCCTAGGCTTGCACATAATAATTAATTAAAATAATTAATTATATTCACCTAATGTTAGCTTAAGTGTAAAAAGATAATTGAGAACTTAAAGAATTAAACAAATATTGTTTAATTAATCAAGTAAAGACCCAATTACTCTAACACCGCCCCTTAAGCTAGACTTAGGGAGAAGCTAAAACCTAGAACAACTACTGAAAGCATGAAAGATGGGTCCCGGCAACAACGCCTGATCAGGTACCCAAATACAATGAAATCTCTATGAAACGAAGACAAAGGAGAAAACCCAGTGGAAAAAAACTCCTCTCCAAAAAGAGATAAAAGAACATGCTGAAAGAAGAAGAAGGAAGGAAGGCCTCATAAAGAACCCCCAAGGACAACTTCCTTCACCCCAAGCATAGAGCGCAACTGAAGATAGCGCAGCGAAGCAAAAGGTTTCATGAAGATGTCGGCAACCTACTCAGAAGTGGGAATGTACTCCAGAATGAGAACACCATCCTGAATCAACTGACGGATGAAATGCATGTGAAGCTCAATGTGCTTCGTCCGCTGATGCTCTACCAGGTTGCGGGAAATATGAATAGCACTTTGATTGTCACACCAAAGAACAGTGGGACTATCAGGAGGAAAACCAAACTCAATCATCAACTATCGAAGCCATAAGATCTCCTGACTAGAAAGCATAGCAGATCGGTACTCAGCCTCTGTAGATGATAATGCATGAGCAGTCTGCTTCTTGCAAGACCATGTGATAGGACCAAAGCAAAGATAGAAAACAAAGCCAGAAGTAAACTTCTGATCAGTGACATCACCAGCCCAATCTGAGTCAGTGTAGCCAACAATGTAAGATTCCCCTGATGTATAATGAATGCCAAGAGAACTAGTGCCCTGAATGTACCTCAAAATATGTTTGGCAGCTTGCCAATGACTCTCATGAGGATCATGAGAGAATCGAGGGAAAAGACCAACCACAAAGGAAATATCAGGATGGGTGTGAGTCAGGTAGAACAAACTACCAACCAACTGCCTGTAAATTGTAGAATCAACTGAAGGAGTGGGTCAAGCGGTGGTCAAAACAACCCCTAACTAAAATGGTGTGGGAGCAAGCTTGCAATCAAGCATGCCAAAGTGCTGAAGCATGTCAAGAGCATACTTCTGCTGGTAGAGAGAGATCCCATCAGAAGACTGAATCACCTGAAGACCAAGGAAATAGTGCAACAGACCAAGATCTGTCATCTCAAACTGATCCATCAAGGCACGCTGAATATGTTGAATCATAGATGATGAGCTACCCGTGATGAGAGGATCATCAACATATAGCACAAGAATCAAGATGTCACCCTCAAGAAGTTGAATGTAGACGGTGTGATCAGAATGACTGCGGGAGAACCCAATGGAGAGCAAGAAAGAGTCCATCTTCTCATACCAAGCTCGAGGGGCCTGTTTGAGACCATCCAATAAACACTGAAGTCTGCAAACCAAAGAACTATCCTACACAAATCCCTGAGGTTGTTCCATGTAGATTTCCTCTTGTAGATCCCCGTGCAAGAAGGCACTCTTCACATCCATCTAAAAAATAGGCCAATGCGGAGAAGCTACAAGAGATAGTACAAATCCAATGGAATTCATCTTGGCAACAGGGGCAAATGTCTCGGAGTAATCAATACCCTCAACCTGTGAAAAACCCTTCGCAACAAGACGTGCTTTGTACTTATCAATGGACCCATCAGCAGTATATTTAGTGCGATACAACCAGTGACACCGAACCATCTTTCTGCCCTTAGGAAGATGACAGAGATCCCATGTATGATTCCTCATCAAAGAAGAATACTCCTCCTCCATAGCACAATCCCACTCAGGGTGACTTATTGCCTCTGAAAACTTCTGAGGATCATCGGAAATACCATGACTCAAAAAACTAGAACCCACAGTATGAGAATGAGTGCAATGAGTATGTGAAGGATCACCAGCCAGAGGACCTACCGCTGCAACAGTAAGGCAAGCCCACTTGGGCATCTGAGGTGGAGCAGGTGGAGGTGGGGATGTTGGGGGTGGAGATGGTGGATCAACAACACCATCATCAAAATCATCCTCAAAAAGATCCTGAAGTGGTGCAGTGGCCAGAGTAGGAAGTGGAGTAGACACTGGAGTCAGGGTATCCACTGTGGGAAGATGCTCATCAAACTGAACATCCCGTTGAAACAAGACCTCTCTGGAATCAGGATCAAATAACCTGTACGCCTTAACATCCTCACAGTAGACAACAAAAATGAGTGGTCGGCTCTTCCTCTACATGGCTTTCCTCTGAGCATCAGGAATAAAGGCCCATGCCTCACTACCAAATACTCGAAAAAAGAAAACATCAGGCTTGTCATGAGACCAAGCCTCTCCAGAAGTCATATGTCGAATAGCCTTGTGAGGCATCCGATTCTGAATATAATTGGTACGATTGATTGCCTCTGCCCAAAAAGACAAATCCATGGACCTGGACTAAATCATACAATTCGCCATCTCCCGTAAAGTTTTGTTCTTGCGTTCAACGACACCATTCTATTGAGGGGTGTAGAGAACAATAAACTGATGCTGCAAACCATGCTTAGTGCAAAAATCTCTGAAAGCCTGATTCACATACTCCCCCCCATTATCTATACGTATCCGCCGAATAGAACAGCCAGACTGCTTCTCGACATATGTCTTGAAGATTTGAAATGATACAAAGACATCAGAGTTGTACTTAAGAAAGTACACCCATGTGCATCTGGAGAAGTCATCAATAAATGTGAGTACATACTTGGCCCCTAGAAAAGAAGGAGTGGGAAATGAAATGAGGTCACTGTGAATCAACTCCAAGGGTGCCAAAGCACAAGAGGCTCTCCCCTTCGGAAAGGGATCTTGGTGATGCTTGCCAAGAACACAACTATGACAAACACCATCAGTGCAGAAAATCTGTGGGAGCCCAAGAACATGTGCCTGTGTACTCATCTGTTGAAGATATCTGTAATTGACATGGCCCAAACGCTCATGCCAAATCTTACTCGCTGAATCTGCATGTGCTATGAGAGATGAACCTGTACCCGAAGAGGACTCAAATTCATCAAATATGTAGAGACGAGATGTAGAATACACACTACCAGAAGCCACAACCAAATCAAGGTCATGGAGGTCCCGAATAACCACATCATGTGGTGAGAAATCAACTATCTTACCAAAGCCAAAGTGGCAAATCTAATAAATGGACAGGAAGTTCGTCGAGATGTGAAGGACAACTAGAACATCTTGTAGAGTACCCCCATCCAAAGAGACAGAACCTGAACCCAAGACGAAAAGCTGAACTGAGTCACCCACTCCAATCTGTGAAATACCACAAGAGGCAAGAGAAGTAACCAACTACTGAGTGTGTGTCATATGGTGAGAAGCACCAGAATCTAGAATCCAAGTGGACCCAAAGGTCGAAGCTCTAGCAGTGAGAGCAAGACCTTTCCTTGTGGAAGGAGAAGACGCCTGAGGTGAGGTAATGTGATGCTACTCCATGGCTTCCTCTAAATCCTCTAATCGTTTCCAACAACTGGAAACTAGATGTCCGTCCTTTCCACAAAAACTGCAAGTGTCTGATGATTTCTTCTTAGTCTTGGAGGAAAACTCACTGGACTATGAAGATTTCCCTTGTTTGGGAGGAACTAGTTTTGAATCAGACTTAGGAGCAGGCTTGGAGGAATTCTGACTACTTGCAGACGACTTTTTCGGCTTCGGTTTCTTCTTCTGTTTGTCCTTCTCCTTAGAGGACTGAGAAACCAATGCTTTGTTCTTGGAGCCTGAGAGCGTATCCAGCTAAGAAAGATGAGACTGCTCACAAGACAAGTGCTCACAAAAGACATCAAAGCTAAGCAAGGTCAAATTAGTACCCAAGCCATCCATGGTGGAGTAGAAAGCAGAGGCAAAAAATTGAAAGGGACCCCAAAGCTTCGAAAGAATCAAATGAATGCACTCTGTATCAGTCTTGTTCTTTTCACATCCCTGAAGAACAGATCTAGTAGTCTTGAATTTGTTCAAAAAATCCTCAATAGTGGGAAAGGAATCAGGTAACAAAGAAGTCAACTCTGCCTCAATCTATAATGTCCGAATCTCATTGACCCTCCCAAAGAGAGAATCAAACTTCAACCACATATCCCAAGGAGTAAGCAACTCATCAAGGTGAAATAGAAGACTATCGGAGACATGCAAAGCGATCAAACCCATGGCCTCATCCAGCTTGTTTCGGTACATAAGAACCTCATAAGGACGTTGAAGGTCTGGTTGAACCTCATCCAAAGTAGCCCACAACCCTCGTGACGTGAGAAGCCTCATGATGCGGGGCTTCCAGGTGTGATAGTTGTGTGAAGTCAACAACTCAACTGAAGGATCTGCCATGAGAACAAAGAAAAAACTCTGCACCTGCTTGTTGGTTGTTTTTATTATGTGATCTTTCAGAATAGACAGAAGATGCAGAAGGGTTTGTTTGTTTTGAGAGTTTAGGTGTTCTTGATTTTTGATATAAATGATAGAAAGTGAGAAAAAAAACACCCCCCCATAATGGAGAAACCCAAACCCTAGTACATAGTAATGAGAAGGAAGTAGTGCATAAGAAAAAAAAATTCAAACTGATATCTCATGTATCTAGTGAAAATTATGAGAAAAAAGATTACAAATCTGAATAGAGCATGCTGAGAGCTTTCCAATGCCTATTTGTTTTTGAAAAACGGAGTCCGTTTGCCCATTCTATGGCCCCAAAAGTGCAAAAAAGAAGCCCGACTTTGACTGGTAAAAAACACAGTCAAACAGAAAATCCAGGAAAAAAATTTCCCACCACGAGGTCCAGCTCGGAATCACTTTTCCAACTCCTATTCATTCGCCAAAATCCGACTCCGTATGCACAATCTGGGCCCAAAAAACCAACCCCCTCTCAAAAAGACTAGAGAGGAGGAGCTGGTGGTGCTCCGGGCGGATGTGGGGCTCAGGCCGGGCGGAGGTGACACTCGGGCCAAGCAGAGGTGGTGCAGGGGCGGAGCGGTGCAGGTGGCGCGGCCTAGTGGTGGTGGCGCGCTAGCGAGGGCCGGAGCGACGGACGGCGACCGGAATGTTCGCCGACGGGAGCCGGAGTAGCGGCCGGCGAGGAGGGGTTTTCACCGGAGAGCGTGCCACAGCAGGAGGAACTTGGTCTTCGTGGGAGCCCTGTAGCGATGGGTGGGGCCGGCCTGACAGGTCTGTACGGCGCCAGACTGTCAGGTCCGGTGCCCAAGCAAAACTTTTTGTTAAAAAAAAACTTTTGATTTGCCTTCCAATTTTTTTTTATTTTTTTTTGTAAATTTTTTTTAAAAAATCAAAAACAATTTGGCCTGCATGCCGTAAAAAGGCAATTTTTTTTCTCGATTTGTTTGCCAGGGCCGTACCGCCTAGCTTGGAGAAAAAAAAATCACCTAGATGCTCAGGGGTCAAAAATGGACAAATTTTATATGACTATAGGGGTTTTTGGGTCTTTTGAGCACGATGGTGAGGTCTGTTTAGGCCCAAAGTGCTCAGGAAAAAAAAAACCTTAACCCTAAGCACACAAAAAATGCCTGAAACCCCAGATCTGCTTCAAATACAAAATTCTCAAAAAACAAGAACAGGTAGCTGCAGATCTGAGCTCTGATACAAACAAAATACAGGAAAAATATTCTCCAAAAAAGAGAGCTCCAATTCACCAGAAATGTATTGTGAAAAGATAATACAATGAAAAGAAAAAGTAACCTCTAATAGGTCAAGAAACCCTAAAAAGGGAAAACCCTAGGCTTGCACATAATAATTAATTAAAATAATTAATTATATGCACCTAATGTTCGCTTAAGTGTAAAAAGATAATTGGGAACTTAAAGAATTAAACAAATAATTAATCAAGTAAAGACCCAATTACTCTAACACCCCCCCTTAAGCTAGACTTAGGGAGAAGCTAAAACCTAGAACAACTACTGAAAGCATGAAAGATGGGTCCTGGCAATAAGGCTTGATCAGGTACCCAAATACAATGAAATCTCTATGAAACGGAGACAAAGGAGAAAACCCAGTGGGAAAAAACTCCTCTCCAAAAAGACATAAAAGAACATGCTGAAAGAAGGAGGAGGAAGGAAGGCCTCATAAAGACCCCCCAAGAACAACTTCTTTCACCCCAAGCATAGAGCACAACTGAAGATAGCACGGCGACGCAAAAGGTTTCGTGAAGATGTTGGCAACCTGCTTAGAAGTGGGAATGTACTCCAAAATGAGAACACCATCTTGAATCAACTAATGGATGAAATGCATGTGAAGCTCAATGTGCTTCGTCCACTGATGCTCTACCAGGTTGCGGGAAATATGAATAGCACTCTGATTGTCACACCAAAGAACAGTGGGACTATCAGGAGGAAAACCAAACTCAGTCATCAACTGTCGAAGCCATAAGATCTCCTGACTAGCAAGCACAACAGATCGGTACTCAGCCTCTGTAGATGATAATGCATGAGCAGTCTGCTTCTTGCAAGACCATGTGATAGGACTAGATCTAAGATAGAAAACAAAGCCGGAAATAGACTTCCAATCAGTGACATCACCAGCCCAATCTGAGTCAGTGTAGCCAACAATGTGAGATTCCCCTGATGTATAATGAATGTCGTGAGAACTAGTGCCCTGAATGTACCTCAAAATACGTTTGGCAGCTTGCCAATGACTCTCATGAGGATCATGAGAGAATCGAGAGACAAGACCAATCGCAAAGGAAATATCAGGGCGGGTGTGAGTTAGGTACAACAAACTACCAACCAACTGCCTGTAAATTGTAGAATCGACTGAAGGAGTGGGACAAGCGGTGGTCCAGACAACCCCTGATTGAAATGGTGTGGGAGCAAGCTTGCAATCAAGCATGTCAAAGCGCTGAAGCATGTCAAGAGCATACTTCTCCTGGTAGAGAGGGATCTCATCAGAAGACTGAATCACCTGAAGACCAAGGAAATAGTGCAACAGACTAAGATCTGTCATCTCAAACTAATCCATCAAGGCACGCTGAATATGCTGAATCATAGATGATGAGCTACCCGTGATGAGAAGATCATCAACATATAGCACAAGAATCAAGATGTCACCCTCAAGAAGCTGAATGTAGACGGTGTGATCAGAATGACTGTGGGAGAACTCAATGGAGAGCAAGAAAGAGTCCATCTTCTCATACCAAGCCTGAGGGGCCTGTTTGAGACCATACAATGAATGCCGAAGTCTGCAAACCAAAGAACTATCCTGCACAAATCCCTGAGGTTGTTCCATGTAGATTTCCTCCCGTAGATCTCCGTGCAAGAAGGCACTCTTCACATCCTTCTGAAAAATAGGCCAACACCGATAAGCTGCAAGAGATAGTACAAAGCAAATGGAATTGATCTTGGCAATAGGGGAAAATGTCTTGGAGTAATCAATACCCTCAACCTGTGAAAAACCCTTCGCAACAAGATGTGCTTTATACTTATCAATGGAACCATCAGCAGCATATTTAGTGCAATACAACCAGCGACACCGAACCATCTTTCTGCCCTTAGGAAGAGGACAGAGATCCCATGTATGATTCTTCATCAAAAAAGAATATTCCTCCTCCCTAGCACAATCCCACTCAGGGTGACCTATCGCCTCTGAACACTTCTAAGGATCATCGCAAATAGCATGACTCAAAAGACTAGAACCCACAGTATCAGAATGAGTGCAATGAGTATGTGAAGGATCACCAGCCAGAGGACCTGCCCCTGCAACAGTAAGGCAAGCCCACTTGGGCATCTAAGGTGGAGTAGGTGGAGGTGGGGATGGTGGGCGTGGGGATGGTGGATCAATAGCACCATCATCAGCATCATCCTCAAAAAGATCCTGAAGTGGTGCAGTGGCTGGAGTAGGCAGTGTAGTAGACACTGGAGTCAAGGTATCCATTGTGGGAAGATGCTCATCAAACTGAACATCCCGTCGAAATAGGACCTCTCTGGAATCAGGATCAAATAACCTGTACGCCTTAACATCCTCACAGTAGCCAACAAAAATGAGTGGTCAGCTCTTTCACTCCATGGCTTTCCTCTAAGCATCAGGAATAAAGGCCCATGTCTCACTGCCAAATACTCCAAAAAAGGAAACATCAGGCTTGTCATGAGACCAAGCCTCCTCAGGAGTCATATGTCGAATAGCCTTGTGAGGCATCCCATTCTGAATATAGTTGGCATGATTGATTGTCTCAGCCCAAAAAGATGAATCCATGGGCCTGGACTGAATCATACAATTCGCCATCTCTCGTAAAGTTTTGTTCTTGCGTTCAGTGACACCATTTTGCTGAGGGGTGTATGGAACAGTAAACTGATGCTGCAAACCATGCTCAGTGCAAAAATCTCTGAAAGCTTGATTCACATACTCCCCCCCATTATCTATACGTATCCGTCGAATAGAACAGCCAGACTGCTTCTCAACATATGTCTTGAAGATTCGAAATGAATCAAAGACATCAGACTTGTACTTAAGAAAGTACACCCATGTGCGTCTGGAGAAGTCATCAATAAACGTGAGTACATACTTGGCCCCTTAAAAAGAAGGAGTGGGAAATGACATGAGGTCACTATGAATCAACTCCAAGGGTACCAAAGCACGAGAGGCTCTCCCCTTCGGAAAGGGATCTCAGTGATGCTTGCCAAGAACACAACAATGACAAACACCATTAGTGCAGAAAATCTATGGGAGCCCAAGAACAATTGCCTATGTACTCATCTGCTGAAGATATCTATAATTGACATGGCCCAAACACTCATGCCAAAGCTTACTCGCTGAATCTGCATGTGCTATGAGAGATGAACCTGTACCTAAAGAGGGCTCAAATTCATCAAATCTGTAGAGACGAGATGCAGAATCCACACTACCAGAAGCCACAACCAAATCAGGGTCATGGAGGTCCCGAATAACCACATCATGTGGTGAGAAATCAACTATCTTACTAGAGCCAGAGTGGCAAATCTGATAAATGGACAGGAGGTTCATCGAGATGTCGGGGACAACTAGAACATCCTGTAGAGTACCCCCATCCAAAGAGACAGAACTTGAACCCAAGACGGAAAGCTGAACTGAGTCACCCACTACAATCTATGAAATACCACAAGAGGCAAGAGAAGTAACCAACTATTGAGTGTGTGTCATATGGTGAGAAGCACCATAATCTAGAATCCAAGTAGAACCAGAGGTCGAAACTCTAGCAGTGAGAGCATGACCTTTCCCTTTGGAAGGAGAAGACGCCTGAGGTGAGGAAATGTGATGCTACTACATGGCTTCTTGTAAAGCCTCTAATCATTTCCAACACCTTGAAACTGGATGTCCATCCTTTCCACAAAAACTACAAGTGTCTGATGATTTCTTCTTAGTCTTGGAGGAAGACTCACCGGACTGTGAAGATTTCCCTTGTTTGGGAGGAACTAGTTTTGAATCAGACTTAGGAGCAGGCTTGGAGGAATTCTCACTACCTGTAGAAGGCTTTTTCAGCTTCGATTTCTACTTTTGTTTGTCCTTCTCCTTAGAGGACTGAGGAACCAATGCTTTGTTCTTGGAGCCTGAGAGCATATCCAGCTAAGAAAGATGAGACTACTCACAAGACAAGAGCTCACAAAAGACATCAAAGCTAGGCAAGGTGAAATTAGTACCCAAGCCATCCATGGTGGAGTAGAAAGCAGAGGCAAAAAACTGAAAGGGACCCCAAAGCTTCGAAAGAATCAAATGAATGCACTCTATATCAGTTTTGATCTTTTCACATCCCTGAAGAACAGATCTAGTAGTCTTGAATTTGTTCAAAAAATCCTCAATAGTGGGAAAGGAATCAGGTAACAAAGAAGTCAACTCTGCCTCAATCTGTAATGCTCGAATCTCATCGACCCTCCCGAAGAGAGAATCAAACTTCAACCACATATCCCGAGGAGTAAGCAACTCATCAAGGTGAAACAGAAAATTGTCGAAGACATGCAAAGCGATCAAACCCATGGCCTCATCCAGCTTGTTCTGATACATAAGAACCTCATAAGGACATTGTAGGTCTGGTTGAACCTCATCCAAAGTAGCCCACAACCCTCATGACCTGAGAATCCTCGTGATGTGGGGCTTCCAGGTGTGATAGTTGTGTGAAGTCAACAAATCAACTGAAGGATCTGCCATGAGAACAAAGAAAAAACTCTGCACCTACACCTGCTTGTTGGTTGTTTTTATTATGTGGTCTTTCAGAATAAACAAAAGATGCATAAGGGTTTGTTTGTTTTGAGAGTTTAGGTGTTCTTGATTTTTGATATAAATGACAGAAAGCGAGAAAAAAACACCCCCCCACAATGGAGAAACCCAAACCCTAGTACATAGTAATGAGAAGGAAGTAGTGCATAAGCAAAAAAACTTCAAACTGATATCTCATGTACCTAGTGAAAATTCTAAGAAAAAAGATCAAAAATCTGAATAGAGCATGTTGAGAGCTTTCCAACGCCTATTCATTTTCAAAAAATGGAGTCTGTTTGCCCATTCTATGGCCCCGGAGGTGCAAAAAAGAAGCCCAACTTTGACTAGTAAAAAACATAGTCAAATAGCAGATCCAAGAAAAAAATCCACCACCATGAGGTCTGGCTTAGAATCACCTTTCCAACTCCTATTCGTTCACCAAAATCCGACTCCGGATGCACAATCTGGGCCCAAAAAACCAAGCCCCTCTCAAAAAGACTAGAGAGGAGGAGCTGGTGGTGCTCCAGGTGGAGGTGGGGCTCGGGCCAGGTGGAGGTGGCACTCGGGTCGGGTGGAGGTGGTGTAGGGGTGGAGCAACGCAGGGGTCGGGCGAAGGTGGCACGACCCGACGGAGGTGGCGCGCTGGCGGGCGCCGGAGCAGCGGACGGCGACCGGAATGTTCGCTGGCGGGAGCCGGAGCAGCGGCCGGCGAGGAGGGGTCTTCACCGGAGAGCATGCCGGAGCAGGAGGAACTTGGCCGGCGTGGGAGGCCTACAGTGCCGGGTGGGTTCGGCCTGATAGGTCCGTACGACACCGGACTGTCAAGTCCGGTGCCCAAGCAAAACTTTTTGTTAAAAAAAAACTTTTGATTTGCCTTCCAATTTTTTTTTTTAAATAAAAAACAATTCATCCTGCATGCCGTAAAAAGGCAAAAAAAATTTCAAATTTTTTTTTCTCAATTTGCGTGCCAGGGCCATACGGCTTGGCTTGGAGAAAAAAAATTCACCCAGATGCTCAGGGGTAAAAAATGGACAAATTTATATGACTATAGGGGTTTTTTGGTCTTCTGAGCACGATGGTGAAGTCCGTTTAGGCCCAAAGTGCTCAGAAAAAAATCCTTAACCCTAAGCACACAAAAAATGTCTGAAACCCCAGAACTGCTTCAAATGCAAAATTCTCAAAAAACAGGAACAAGTAGCTGCAGATCTGAGCTATAATACCATATAGGAGTTGAGAAATACAACCCCATAGTAGCCTGAAGATCTTCTGCAAGCCGAATAACCTATTACAAGGAGAAGCAATGAAGCAAAATCTAAAGAACAAACAAAACACAAGAAAAATATTCTCCGAAAAAGAGAGCTCCAATTCACCAGAAATGTATTGTGAAAAGATAATACAATGAAAAGAAAAAGTAACCTCTAATAGGTCAAGAAACCCTAAAAAGGGAAAACCCTAGGCTTGCACATAATAATTAATTAAAATAATTAATTATATGCACCTAATGTTAGCTTAAGTGTAAAAAGATAATTGGGAACTTAAAGAATTAAACAAATATTGTTTAATTAATCAAGTAAAGACCCAATTACTCTAACATCTAGAACTGTGTAGTAATGCGCACTGCATGTGCAATTTTTGATCTTCTATGTACTACATAGTGCAATTTACTAGTCATTGATCGGTATTCCTTCTCATTTACCAACACTAAGTCGTCCTCTTTTGATAATTTACAACCGGTCACCATCGGTGTACCAACCGGTTTGTTGTCTTCCATGCCAAAGGTCTTCAACACCTCTTTGACATACTTGGACTGAGTGATAAAGATTCCATCTTTCATTTGTTGAATCTGAAGTCCAATGAAGAACTTAATCTCCCCTATAAGTGACATCTCAAATTCCTTCTTCATCTCATCTGCAAAGTCATGACTCATCTTGTTATCTCCACCAAAAATTATGTCATCAACAAATACTTCACAGATCAGAATCTGATCTCCTTCTTACTTCAGATATATATTTCTATCTTCACTTGTTCTCTCAACTCCAATCTTCACAAGATGGGAGTGCAAGCGTTCATACCATGCTCTAGGTGCCTACTTTATTCCATAAAGGGCTTTATGTAGCCTACACACCATGTCACTATCTTCTAATAGGGAAAACCCATCTGGTTGCTCTATATACACCTCCTCTTCTAGTATTCCATTCAAGAATGTAGATTTTACATCCATTTGATATACTTTGAATCCCTTGAAGGCTGCATATGCAAGAAGCATACAAACTCCTTCCAATCTGGCTACTAGAGAAAAGGTTTCTCCATAGTCTTCTCCTTCTCCTTGAGCATATCCTTTACACACCAGTCTGGCTTTGTTTCTTACCACTGTGCCATCTTCATTCAACTTATTTCTAAAAACCAATTTGGTGCCAATGACATTTTTATGCTCAGGTCTGGGTACCAAAGACCATGTACCATTCTTTTCTATCTAGTCAAGTTCCTCTTCCATTTCCTTGATCCAGTCTTCATCTTTATGTGCCTCTTTAAATGTTTGAGGCTCAATTTCAAAGATCATGCAAGAATTTTCTCTGACCTTTCTTCTTGTAAGAATTCCTGCATCCTTATCTCCTATGATTTGCTTTGGATCATGATTCAGCTTTACATACCTAGGAATGATCTTAGTTGTTTCCTCTTGCTTTTCTTCTTCATCCTCATCTTCATCAGCATCAACATCTACCGATGTAGGAGCACTATTACTGGTGCTAGGCTGTTTTGCAACTGATTCCCAGAAGGCTACTACCGATTCCTCTCCTACTTTCTCACTGTCGGTTTCCTCAGGTTTCTCAGAGGTTTCATCAACTCTAACATTGATGCTTTCAACAATTCTCTGAGTCCTATTGTTGAAACATTTGAGAGCTTTTCTCTTTGTGGAATACCCTAGGAATATTCCCTCATCACATTTTGCATCAAACTTGCTTTGATGTTCACTCCTCTTGATATAAGATTTGCTACCAAACACTCTAAAGTAGCTTACCACTAGTGTCTTACCGGTCCAATACTCATAAGGTGTTTTATCCTTACCCTTTTTGATGAGTACCCGATTCATTATGTAGACTGCAGTGCTCACCGCTTCTCTCCAAAAGGTGTGAGCATCTTTTCCTTGGATCAGCATTGTTTTGGCTGCTTCAACTATAGTCTGGTTGTTTCTCTCTGCTAGGCCATTCTATTGTGGAGTCCGGGGGGCAAATAGTTGCCTCTTGATGTCGTTCTCTTCATAGTACTTGTTGAATTCACCGAAAGTGAATTCTCCTCCTTGATCAGTTCTTAGGCACTTAATCCTCTTACCGCTTTCTTTTTCAACCAGTGCTCTGAAAGCTTTGAACTTTCCAAAGGTTTCATATTTGTCCTTCAAGAATGTGACCCACATCATTCTTGAGCAATCATCATTAAGAATCATAAAATATCTCTCCCTACACACTCCTAGTTTTCATAGGACCACACAAATCAGTATGCACAAGATCAAGTAAATTGTCTGCAGTGAAAGATTTACCTTTGAAGGTTGAGGAAGACATTTTCCCCAGTTGACACTCTCTGCATAAAGGATTCTCTGGTTTTCTCAGCATAGGCAATCCTCTAACTACCTTGATCTTACTGGCCTTCACAATATTATCAAATTTTACATGGCAGAGTCTCCTATGCCATATCCAGCTATCATCAAACTTAGCCATTAGACATGTACTGATATTTGCGTTCAACTGAAATAGGTTACCTTTGGTCTGCATACTGGTGGCCATCAGTTCACCATTATTTCCTTTGATTTTGCATACTCCATCTTTGAATTCCAGAGTGAGTCCATTATCATTCAGCTGGGCAACACTCAAAAGGTTGTGTCTAAGACCTTCTACCCAATACACATTATCAACACTTCTTTTTCCATTTAGAGAGATGGACCCTCTGCCTTTTACCATACATGGTGCATCATTACCAAAACGAACCACACCACCATCATACTCTTCTAGAGATAGAAAATTACTCTGGTCACCAGTCATATGGTGAGAACAGCCACTATCAATAATCCACTCATTGGAGTTATCAAAGTGGGAGACAAGAGCCTTCTTGGCTGACACATCTTCCTTAACTGTTACAAACACAATGTCTTCACTTCATCTTCTGATTCCTCATCAGTGACACCTTCATCAATTGCTACAAAATAGTTTCTCCTATTTCCTCCTTTGAACTTCTTGAACTCTGGTTTGTCCTTATTATCATCATTAGGATAGTTTATAGCAATGTGTCCTATCCTATTGCAAGAGAAGAATTTCAAGGGAAGCTTACCTCTGTATTTACTTGTTCCCTTAGGAAGTCTCTTGGCAAGAAGAGCTTTAAATTCCATTAGGATCTCCTCATCATCCATTTCTTCAATTTGTCTTAGTTCACAACCGGTACTTGCTTCTCCTCCCTTTCTAGATGGTGCAAGAGATGCTCTAAAGGCCAATTCAGTCTTCTGAATATAGCCATCATAATTATTTAGCTCATATGTGGTCAACTTTGCAATGATGGAGTCTAGGGATACCTTTGTCTTGTCTATAGACCTCAACTCCTAAATAGCAGTAACACTTATTGCATAGACTGGTAATAAGGATCTCAATACTTTGCTAACAATAGTGGAATCATCTATTTTACCACGTACACTCTTGATGTCTCCAACAACAATTTTGATTCTTATTCCATATTGTTGAATGGTCTCTCCTTCAGCCATCTATATGTCTTCAAACTTTCCCCTAAGGCTCTCTTAGCTTTTTTCACATGCTCATCACCACCATAGATATTCTCAAGAGCATCCCATACTTCTTTGGGATTGTCTTTATCTTGAACATCAATAAACTCAATGTTAGATAGACTATTGATTAGGGCTTCCATGACTTGTGGCCATTCTCCTGAATCTCTCTCTTTTGATCATCGATGAGAGTACTGGTAGGGATAACATAAGAATTCTCAACATAGCTCCAGTGTTGAGCACCCATTCTTCTGATGTATATCTTCATTATGTCCTTCCATATTTTAAAGTTGTCTATGTTGAACTTTGGACCTTCCCTCTTCATCATTAGAGTAGGATCTTTTCCTCAAGCGGTTAAGCTCACAACACAGAGGACCTGGAAGATGCTCTGATACCAATTGATGAATAAATGATAAACAGATAGTACCAAATCAGTACTGAGAGGGGGGGGTGAATCGGTACAGACAAAAACACTTTCCATGAACTGGTTTGACTATAAACACTGCACTTGACTAACAAGCAATAACACTGGTCTAAATCAGATTACTACCGATAAAACACAGTGAGAATGTGAAAGACATAAATGGGCAACTCTTAGCTTTTCACACAATCTAATACCTCATTTCCACTTCACCCTTATGCATAAACAAGTAATATATCATCAGAAATATAATGACTACTAGTTCAACATGTTTTACCACTTTGACATAAAACACTAAACCATCATATAAAAGACATCACACATGACACAGATTTTTCACGTGGAAACCCAACTAGGAAAAACCACAGTGGGGATGAATACCCACAAGCTATTCTTGAACTCTTTTGAAGTCCGCTTTGTTAGAAGCCTAGTCCAGTTAGAGACTTTTACAATAGGTTCTGCTAGGGATCACCCGGTTAAGGGATGGCTAAATACCCAGTTAAAGGTTAGAACCCTGTTAAAGGTTACTTCGAAAGAGGATTTGAAGAACTCATTGAATTGAGTCACCCTGTTAAAGGATTTACACAAAATCCTGTTAAAGCTACCAAGTTAAGGGATTTCACAACTGCTAAAATGGTTATAAGTCAACAGGTAATACACTGATCTGATAACAACACTCAATACCAAGGCAGATCCACTTTAGCTCTTCCTCTTCTACAATCACACTCTGCAGGTATTGACACACTTCTCCGGTCTGGCAAGAATCAAGTATCTCTTCACTTGGATACACACATAACATTTGCCAACAACTTCAAAATGAAAAACATCATCGACCTTATAGGAAATAGATAGGTCGGTAGCATAAATCCTAAACCCTAAACATTTAGGTTTTAAATTTCAATCAATTCAATCCTGACCGTTAATCATATTGCATTGAATACAGTAGTCTTAAACAGATCTCAAGACGTTCTCCAACATTCATTCTTTGCCACTTCACGAAGTTGATAACCCATCACACGCTCTCCACCATTTACAGAGACTTCACACATTCCCGAGGTAGATAGTATCAATCTCCATGCAAGATCCTCAAGGAAATCCTTCATGCACACAAGGCTGGCGTGGCAACACTATCAGGTCTTCATTATAATGCTAACTCATCACAAGATGTCATCGATTGAATCACACAAGCTTGGAGTGCATCAATCAGAAACCCTAAAGCTGAGACTAGCAACTGATAGTCATGCCAAATGAAACCCTTATACAAAACTTCCATTTATTGGTTCTCATTCCAACATATCGGTTCACCTTGAACAAACATACCGCTTCACTTTTTCACATATACCGGTTTACATCATCATACCAGTTCTCTTGCCATTTTTCTTACTACAACATACCGGTTCATATTTCAGCATATTGACATCAATGACAACATACAATATCATCATGTCACCATGCTCTGCACATATGCCAACATTTGCTACCCCCTCATGCCTAGCGGATGGTTATATTGGATCCTTCTTTCTCATTTTGTTCCAATAGCAGCCTCTCATGGCTGAATGCTCCCCTCATAGTTTATTAACATTATGAATGGAAGTGCATTGTTGAGGAGGATAACACTAGTTATGGTTATGTGATTATAAGACAACTCAACATATCTAAAGTGTTAATATATTCGGTTAGTAATAGTTTATCAAAACAGGATTGGTAGTCCACTTTAGAAACTAGCTATTGTGATGGGCTAATTGCTTATATCGGTTGGTTGTCTATTTATTTGGGTTGCCTTCAAACTAAATCTAGGCATTAAATATTCATCATTTTAAAAATATGTTAATTTGTCAGAAAATTGTTAGAACAAAACAAAGCCAGGGCCCTATTTTTTGCTACATAAGTTCTTCATGTTAAGACTCCCTATCAAAAATCAGAATGGGTCATTTAGGGCCTGTGTAAAATGACAAGTATAACTCATGCAGGATAAGGCTTGAAGGTTGGTTCAGGGATTCTATTGTATTAACTTTCAATAGAGCTTGCGAATTATGTGGGTTGTTATTTAAGGCAAATGAGTTTTGAAGGGTTCTAAGTTCCTTATCTTATATAATACTATCTGTTAGTATTGGGTGTTCTAAACTTCATGTTTTTTCTTAATACAAGCATGCGATATAGCCTCACACATTAAAGGGAAGATATGAGGTCCTTTTATCCTGAAGTCAACGCAAACCGGAAGCATTCTGCTTGGTTGATTTTAGTATACAAGACTCTGTATCCTCCCCTCTGAAAATATTAATAATTTTTGTGCACCTAGCTCAAAAGGATTATCTAGGATATATGATTGATCTATATTTCCTTATTAGTAATTGTTGTCTACCTTTAACATGCATGGAAGTATGCTAAGAAAGTACCTATCTCACTATGTTAAATGAATATCTTAGATGTATGATTAGTTATGCATTTTTCTGTAACATTCGAATGGGATTCACTAATATTTATTGGTAAAATTAAGGGTGTATGCTTCCTTCACATTGAGCATGTTGGGACTGATTAAAATTGAGTCAAATTTTAGAGGCCCATTTCAAAATTTTTTGCTTTGCATGTCAGAAAAGCACCTAAATAAGTCAGTTTGAATGCCTAGTTAGCAAGGGGGTAAAATGGAGCCAGTTGATTTTCAGAGGGTAAGGCTCGGGATTCATGTCCCACACCTTTCATTTGGCCTATTCAGTGATGTGCAACTTTCAGAATTCATTTTGGATAAATTTATGAGGTACCCATTTTGAGGGGTGAGCTGGAAGTGCATTTTAGGCACAAAATGCAGATTTTATGGAGTAGCCTTCTTTGAGCGATTACATCTTTTGCCCTGTTGATTGTCATGGATAAATTTAAAATGGATTCAATTGTATGCATAAAAGTGAGTTACCCTGCAAAATTTCAAGTCTTGACAAATCCGTTTGCTCCGTTTTCATAGCCAAATCCATCTGTAGTTTGTGAGGTTTGCACAAGTGTAAAAATGTCCCGATGAATGTCATGTCAGAATGTTTGTTCCGGGCTAATGTTGGTATAAATGGTAAGCTACATTTCAAATTTCAAGCTTTTATCAATCCGTTTGATCGGTTTTCAAAAGGACTCATTTTGCCATCAAATTCAGTTATCTGCACTTCCAGTGTTAGATCAGTTAATGTAGCCGTTTTGGTGAGCGCGCCGTTTGCATCCTGTCAGTCTGGTGATCGAACTGAGAATTAAAAGATTTAATATGTACTTTAAGGTACCTATGTTCCGAATTTGAGAGCCTACAGAGGTCGTTTGATATTTTTGAGAAAAGCATCATGTGTTGCCAGAACATTGACTTCATCAGGTCCGCAGTGTCGACAAAGCCAGTTGGCCGTTTTCGGAAATTAATATCTCTTCACTCGGGACTCATCTTGAGAAACCGATTGGTAGATGTCATCCTTGTATATCAAAGTACACGCCTGTCAGATGGCGAGCTCCAGAAAGGTGTTTTGACAGGTTTGAAAATTACGTCTTCGCGATTAAATGCGAAAATTGTGGCGTAATTGCCTAAAGGATGTAAAATGTAGTTTTATGATCCGAAAACGATGTCGATCGTTTTCAGAGGTGTGTTTGAGGTTGCTAAGGTATTCCAGAGGTCAGTTGTTTAAAAGCGAAATTTTTTTTAGTCGGACCCACTTTGGGGCCCGACCTGGCTCATGCCTGTGCCTTATTATTTTATTGGCGACTTGGCTTTATGAGCATTTCTAGATTAATGTTGATGTCCATTGTTGGAGTCGAATACTTATGTGTTTCCCACCAGAGGATAATGTAAAATCAATGCCATATTTTCCTTCCCTGCTGGAACTTGGTGGTTGGGAGATGAGTTTTATGAAATATGCAAACCAAATGAAAACCCTAGCATCTTCCCTCTTTGCTGAATGTGTATTGTTTGGATGGCAAAAAAAAAAAAGAGTCTATGGCTGGTGTCTTTCATTATTCTCCATCTATAATGGCCTTTACAACTCCATTGCCAAATGGTTATGACCGATTGCAGCCAAATACAAGGAGTGGTGAGAAAAGAGAAGTTTGAAAAGCCTTTGGCATGAAATGAAAACAACCAAGTGCATTGAAACTCCCTTTGATGGCAGCTACAACAGCAATAAACTTTCAGACAAATGCATTTGGCAGGTGTAAAATTAAATCTCCTTTTGCAGCGTTGAAGATGGAGTTTGGAGGGCTCAGAAACTTCAAACAAAATGAAATTGGCAGTTCATGTGGTGTTGAACAAACAAGTTTAAAAGGAAACCATTCAAACAAATGCCAATAAAGTCCTCCCTGTGTGATCATTAGAAGGCAATGTGCTTTTTTTTTAAAAGCAAAGTTCAAATGCAGATTTGCCAGCAGCTGGAGTCTTTTAAAACAAATGCAATGTGCAGCAAACAAGTTTCCAAAACTCCAGATTGACATGGAATTGGCAAATGGAAATGCCAATGAAACCTCTAGCATCCTCCCTTGCAGCGTGGCGTGGTTGGAAAGACCATCAAACCTCATACAAATGTCCAAAAATGCCATTAAAGTCTCAGAAATCTTCAAAATACACAGTCCCAGGCTTAATGTTTTAATCCCACATTGGCTGGGAAGTGGTATTTTCTGGTATTTATAACCAAAAACGCACAGTAGTAATATGTCAAAGCCATAAAGGCTTTTGACACAAGGTGCCTATGGGCGCCCAAGGTGGGCCCATGCGTGAGCACGCTTCCTGAGGTGATGGAGGAGGTGAGTCGATGAAGACCAAGTGGACCCCACGCAGGTACGCTTCCCGAGACAAACAGGTGAAATTTTGCAGACGAAGGCCGGGTTAACGAGCGAGCAAGTTCGAGAGAGATCAACGGTGCACGCTATTTCGCGAAGGGAAGATGCACGTCGTTTAAACCCCGCGAAATAGCGAAAGTGAACGAGAGCCGTCCACGTGTCATGATAGGTGGCAGTCCAGCAGGCGGGTCCCGGTGAGGTGGCACACAGTTGGCGCACGGGTGGCAGTCCAGTGGCGATGACGTGGCGGCCAAGTGGCAGTGACGAAGTAGATGACGTGGCGGTGATGAGGTGTCATCCCAGGTGGCGTCCGGTCAACCCCATCGACCAATCAGAGGCCGCCAGGTGGCAAAGTGTCAGAGCACAAATGGAGGCAAAAATCAAAATTAAAATGGATAAATGATATAGTTTAAACTATAGAGAAATTCGAAAAATTTAAATGATGGGTCCGTGTTGAGGATTAATTCGCCCAGGGCTCAATTTTTTGCCAAAGTATAAAGTGTTATATGTTTTCGGAAAGCTCTCAGAGTGAGGAATCTGATTATGAAGTTAATTTTGACAAATGTGAGATATTTTAGAAGCAGTTTCCACAGGAACAAAATTCAGTTAGAGAGGAGACACTTGGCAATTCAGTTGCAGATTTGATTTTCTTCTCTCCTCTTTTTATTCCGAATTCTTCTCAGTTGTAAGGGTTCCAGAATTCTGGAGGAAGTGCTCCAGTTTTCATGGCTTCCATTTTCTAAAATTCTTGACCCAAACTTGTAAAGTTCTATGGATTTATTCAGGGTATAGAGGCTACATTGCAGGATGACAGATTGTTTTCTAGTTGCAGGTCTTACTTGTGTCAGGCATGAGTAAATTTCCCATGATATTGTCTCTGTGTATGCATTTAATTGTTATGAATTGAATCCTCAAGGAGGCTTATAATTTGTCATCTCAAGGAGATTGTATGATTGTTTGTAGGCATTCTTTAATGAAGAGTTTAAATTCTATAATCAGTCATAAACAATGGAATGTGTCCCAGATCTGATAATTTTATGAATGGATTGAGTAATGCATCAATACAAGGTATTAATGCAGGGATATGTTGTAAGGAAAACCAATTTGCAGCTGTGATTAACATTTTGTAGTTTTGTGTGTGTGACTCTTGCCCAATGAATAAGGCACTGGTCTTTGACAGATTTGGGGATGGTTTCAGATCAACATTTTAAAAGACAAATCTATTTCCCTTTATGTTTAGGGGTGTGTGTTCCATTCTTTCCAAGCTCTGTTTCATCCTATTATTTGTACAGATCTAGCCAATCTGCAATGTTTCCTAACTTATTGAGCTTGTGAAATGATCTATCTGCTTAATGTTGATGCAGTTATGTGTCTGTAATTGTTGTATTTAGTGCATCAAAAGGGTGTCCCCCCCTAGGTCTAGCAGAACCTGAAGTGCAGGAGGATCAATTAGGGTCCTATGTTATGTTGTCCAAGCCCTGATGTGTTTTGTAGACTGAAATTGGCCATTTCATAGAAAGATTTGCAGGTGCTCTTGGGTTATCACTTTTGGTGAACAACAAAGCATACATTTGATAAAATAACTGCATATTCCCAGGATATTGAGGAAGATATGGTTCTAACAAATTGTACCTGATAGCTGGATATGTGTTTTGGTGTTTTGGTTTTTGCTATGTGCAGGAGGCAACAAGAAAAAGAGGAAATACATAAGGAACTAAGAGTACCAGGAGAGGTTTAATAGGAAAGCATCATGGCACTACTCTAGAGCCAAATAAAGAATACCACCACAACAGTACTAATGAAAGATTTAACACAATAGGTATTGTGTACTTATGTAATCAGCTGGACAAGCCTAATTGTAAAAACAAAGCATGTTTCACTAATGTATGGCAAAATGCCAACCCACCCAGAAATTTATGTAAACTTGTATGCCAGGAAGAAATTCCTTGGGCGAGACTGGAGGTTTTCTTGCCTCGATTCTTTCCTACCAGTGCCCACACTGAACCGAGGTGTAATTCTTAAAATTTAATAGAAATATTGTGGCTACGGCCTATTACCTATCAAAAAAACTAAAAAATTAATATAAATATTTTAAAATAATGCACATTAAATTATATATGATATATTTATGTTTATTACTTAGTATTTAAACCTTGTGAATCCTTAATTCTACAACTTCTTCTCACGAGAATATTATAGTTAGGACTAAGGGTTGTAAAACTCATGCACAAAAGAGAGAAATTTGAATTTAAAATTTAAAAATTGATTACACAATGCAAAATTTTGCAAAAATGATTGATTAACCAATTAATTAAGCAATTTGATTTCTGAATTCAAAAGATAAATGCATCTAGATCATAGCATAGCATATCATAAAAATCAAATTTGAAAATTGATTTGAAAAATTATATAACCCACATGAAAATTTAGAATTATAAATTAGGGATTTTGTAAATTCAACCACTAAATTTATATAATTCAGTTTTAAAATGAGATCTGGGAGGGAAAATTTGAATTTTAAATTAAATGAACAATAAGATCTGAAATAATAAATCCAAATTAGACAACCCACAGGCTCAATTTTAGAATTAAAAATTGGAGGTTTTGTGAACTTAACCTCTAAATTTTTGAAATTCAACTTGCAAATGTAAATTTGAATTTGAATTGCATAAACACTCAGATCTAAGAACATAAATCAAAAATTAAAGTGTAAGATGTTGGGTTCACCAAAAATGTAATGGTGAAAAATATTAGGGTTTTCACAATTAGATGTGTGAAAACCGCTAATATTTTAGACCTAGGGACCACTACATGGGTATGTGCAGGATCGTGGTAGGCCAAACTAGCCCTTAAGTGGCAATGAAAATTAAAAAAATAGAGTTAGGCAATTTGACGTAAAAATTTGAATAAGTTACAATTATTTCAAAAATATGTAAGAATAGAATTTGTAGCAAATTGTATGTAGTTTCTAAGCTGCTAGCTTTTTTCTGAAGAAAAAAATCTATTTGATAAAAAATTGAAATTTGAATGCAGTGGTACTAAAATTTTAGGAAAAAGATAAGAAGCAGGTGTCTATTTGACAACCCTAACCACAATCAAATAATAATATTTTTTTATAAGATTTTAGATATAAGTAGAAGACTCATGTCTGGATGTGACACATTTTTTTTTTGAAATAAATAATTAATTATGATTTTTTTACTATAGCTTTTTAAAAAAATATAAAAACTCGTATGTTTGATCACCATAACTTGGTCAAAACTTTATGAAATTCATTTTTTAATCCTATATTATATGAAGCATAGAATGTGATGCATGTTTCGGATTCAAAAAATGTGATACCCTTTGAAAGTTATAGATATTTTTTAATCAACCTATCAATCAGAACTTTAGTCAAGATATCGCCACTTTTTGGCCCCTCATGATCATAAACATACCCACATAAAAGAGGTGTGGACCTAATAGATCTAGCCACAAATTAGTAAGGAAAGGGCTGAGAATACGTATTAGATTCACTTTGGGGGGAGATCCTCTTTTCAATTTATGTTAGTAATAAAATAAAAATACACCTTCAATCAAAACTATTAGACCTATTGGTTTTTGTTTGTAATCAAGGGACCTCCTCAAGAGCCTCAATGGAGGTTCTACCTCCTCTTTAGGTTATTCACATGGTTTTAGTTCAACCTTTTCATTTTTGGGGGGGGGTAGTTAAACAATTTTTTTCATACTTATCTAGTTGCAATACTATTGAAGAATATTTAACTTCTCTAAAGATAACACTTCTACTGTACACAATTTTTTGTCCATGAAATCCCATAGATTATATCTTTTCACTAATATAACTAATGAAAAGTTGAGTGCAAGAAGTTGGGTCCACCTTTTAGCCAAAAATTGCAAGTCTTTTTCTTGAAAATAAAATTGTCATAGTTGGAGTAAATTTTTGAAGCAATTACACATAAAATATATTAATGTAGTGTCATAAATTTCACCTTGTGTGATCCCATGCTATATAAGTGCCTTCTCTTTATGTTGATTGGAGAACTCCTTTATCTCTTTGTCTTTTTGTCTACTTGGATTTCATTGTTAGCCTTCACGTTAGCATACTACGAATCTACAAACTAAAGGTGGCCATTTGAGTGTTATGCGTACAATTGGAAAAGTTTTTAATGCCTCTTCCCACACCCACCAATGTCTATTTTGTTCCTAGGCCTCATATCTTGCCTTGGGAGCTTCATTTTGGCTCTCTAGATTCTTTAGATGGACCCCATGCACTCTTTATATCTTTCTCTGATCGATTTCCTACACTCTTGGCTTTGGACTGTTTGGAAGGACTCTATACACTTTCTATCTTTCTCTTATCAATTTCTACCACTCCTCTCTCTCTCTCTCTCTCTCTCTCTCTCTCTCTCTCTCTCTCTCTCTCTCTCTCTCTCTCTCTCTCTCTCCCTCTCTCTCTCTCTCTCTCACACACACACACACACACACATTATGAAGTTCATGTTTGAGACTCACCATTTTCATGCTTTGAGGAAGACTTTGTGCTTCATCTTCGTCATTCGACAAGCTCTTCACTTTTGGTGTGGAAGGGGAGTTATCTCCTCACTATTAAGTCCATTAGCATACTTACTATTATTTTCTATTTCATCTATAATTTTATGTATTATTGTATCTTGGCTATTTGTGGAGGTGGAAACACCATAAAGAGGGTTTTACTGTGGTGGACCTCTAAACATAACCCAAAAAAAATTCATCTCTTGCTTGTGTGCAAATTTCATGGGCAAAGAGCTTATTGCTAGAGGTGTCAATTGTGGACTAGTTGTGAGATCTTTCATTCCTTTTCTTTCCTTCTATTATTCAATCTTTATAATCATTTTTAATTTTTGTTGTTCATTTGTTTAGTTTAAAAATCTATCTGGGGCACATATTTGTTTCTTTGCATTTTCTACATGAACTTTGCATGTTATCCATACAAGATACCAACATGTTGTGTTGTCATCTATGAACTGCATGTGCATCCTTAGATAGAGAGCTATTAGAGATCGACAGAAGATCTATGTAATGTGTTCCATGTAATCTACAGGGTACTTGACAACCTTAGGTTTTGTACTCATCTTGAGTGGAGAGGTAGACTAGTGAGTCCTCGAGAGGTTTTTATCCACTCGTTAGTGTGGTTCACTTTTCCCCCTCTACAATTAATATGGTATATAATTATGTAATGTAATATTTTTATTCTAGTTTTAAAATATATAGTTTATTCTAATGCTTGAAGGACACAATTTAGTTTTGTATAGGATGTACAAAAGTGACATTTTAAAAATTGTATATTTTGGGCTAAAACATGCATGTATACAACCAACATAATTTTACCTAAATGAAATTATTTTGGTAAATTCATTTTGTGAAAAGATGTATGTGATGGTAAAGTTTAGTTAAGGTTTATTTTCATATTTTTTATTTTTTTTACTCACCATAATTTGTGTTTTTTTTAACTCCTCATTTACGACCAGCATAATTTAAGTTAAACTAACTATAACATTTTTTTTTCATCACATAGAAACTGATGTCTAAATGATTGAGACATATTAAAAAAAAAAATTAATCAAAAGTTATTAAAAATATTAATATATGTCAGTTCAAATTTATGACTCCCTTAGTTTAAAAATTAATTAAAAAATAAAAAAGTATGCCCAATCATAAAAAAAAACATGTTTTAATACTAGACGTCATCATATCCAATGGGTTTTAATTTGGTCCATTTAAAATAAAAAAAATTGTCAACCATATTACTAGAGCCAATTTCCATTATTAACGTTAACATGGGATTGTAATTAGGTTTTCAAGCCTCTTGGTAGCCTAAAGCCAATGGAAAACTATGGGTTTCAAATTTAAAAATTTATAAAAGAATGCCCACTCCAAAACATGTACTTGTTATAAAAAGGAACAAATACACGATGTAAATGGAAATGGGTACTCATTTAAAATGGGTATATGCATTTTAAAAACAAGAGACGCAATGCGTCAAGTTCTTGCTGAATTTTTTGAAGTTGTTATGTAGATGTATGGTATCTAAGCATTTGGTTAAAGCTTTTATACAACAAACTGATGTCCATGTTTTAACATTTATTCCATATGCACAATATATTTAGAAATTTGATTGTTTGCTTGTGAACTATGATAATGATTGTTTTTTTGTCATATTGCACTTAGGACTTTGAACATTCACAATATATCAACTTTAAGTAAAGATTCTTTATTTTGACCTTACAAAGGAAATGAACATTGCATACACAAGTTCTTGGTAAAACTAAAATTAAAAGACAATCAACTATGTATGTTGCCACCTATTATTAACTTCAACCAACTTAAAGCAATGATGTAGGTCCCAATTGTTAAATTTGTCACACAATTACATTCTATTGAACTAATTGTAAGGTAATGCCAAATTCTGTATTGCAATCAAAACCATGGTGGAAGTGAGTCAACAAAATCCCATCCTGGCAGCAAGTGTAATCATTGCAAAATCTAATAGGAGGAAGTTGTAACTAACTACATATAGCTCACAAGATTTGTTGCACCACAAATTTTGGGCAATTCAACATTGAGATGAAATCCATTTGGCAAAGATTCAAACCTAATTGGCACACATTTCAATCAACCATTAAAGTCCATGACAAAGATGACTAGAATAGGTCAATACCACTCAAATAAATGATTTTCAAAATAAAGCTTGTGAATATTCCAACATACTAAGAATTGAACATCAATATTTAGAAAACAACGAGTCAAATAACTTGCATACAACATTTACAAATTAAGTAATTTCAACTTTAGAGTTGTATACTTCAAAAGGGTTAAAGATAAAGAACCTCCTAAGTTCATATGTTCTTGCACTTTTGGGGATAGTTTCTCTAGATTTTGCATTGCCTCATTAATAATTAGCACAACTAGTAAATCGTTCATATAAAAAAGACTGTAAAATCAAAATAATTACTTCATTTAGTTTTTTCAAGAGTTGGAGAGGTATTGCTATGTTGTACCAAATATTTCAACAGTTGCACATAAGTGAATAGAGCAAATGTAAAGAAATCTTGAAATTTTTTAACTCATGAAAAGATGAGCATGAATATCTTTATCATTGATATTATTAATGAGCATGGCCTTTAACATACTCATGGATTATTGGCATGTAACATTATAGAGACTGAAGAACTTGGAAAGAATTGGAAATGGTAGTAAATATATGAATAACATAACATAGATTATGTATGTCAATTGATAACTTGTAAGAAATATACAAAAAATTGAATTTAAAATTGATAACTTCTACGAAATATACATAAAGAATGAATTTAAAATTGATAACTTGTAAGAAATATACATAAAGAATGAATTTAAAATTGTGAGGTTAAATAAAAAATATGAATATATGCACATTGAAATTTTAATGTGTTATTACATGTTCAAATGACATGTTTGTTTCTCCACGTGTTAAAAAGAACTCTTAGCCAGATATGCAAGCAATGCCTTGTCTATGCTTCCACATTTTTCATGTACTTGATTTGCATGCCTTGTCTATCTTGCACGTCAACAATTTCTTCTACTTTATGTGCATAAGCCAACTGACATGGAGAACGGCTGAAAAATAGTTTAATTTTACCATAGTTTTATAAATTCTAGAGCAACATATTGCACATGAAAATGGACAGAGGATATGATGTACCATGCTTAGAATACAACTCTGTAGATGATGTGTGTTATGAAGTTTCATGGAAGCTTGAAAATGATAAGCTTATAATTCACTTTGAAGGAGATTTTTCTAAAACTCGAGAGATTTGTTGGAGCTGGAGGTAGCATTTTGGCTGCCTTCTTGAGAACTGATTGATAGAAATTGTGAAAAGGTGAGGCCTACAATGGTCATGTGTGCATCTCTTACTGGCATGGATATGAGGACTTTTGATGCCAGGGATGAAAAGGCAGGAATTTTTTGTTTATCTTTCATCCTCTTTCTTAGATTTTATGTTTAAGAATTAATTGTCAAGGCTTCAAAGATGATAATTCTTTAAAGTTTTACTTTAAAGTGTTTAATTAATTTCTATTATTTTTTTATTTGGGCATTATATAATGTATATGATCAAGGAATTTTCGGTTTCCAATTCAGAGTTGTTTGAGAATTTTGGATTTCCACTACAAAATTGTATGAGGAATATTTGGTTTCCATAGCAGAATTGAATTTGGTTTGAGGAATTTTGGGTTTCCAATTCACAATTGTATGTGAATTATAGTACAAGGCCAAGGTGAGTCTTCCATGGTTGCTACTACCACTGAAAATATATCAAAGGACAACATTTTTATTGGCTTTGATTAGAGCGGTGTCAATTATTACTTTGATTCCTATTCCCATTTTGGTAAGTTCAATACGCACTTCTAAAAATGAACTTATGTTTTATCTTGAATTTGAGTACCCATTTCGTACTATTGGACTATAACTGCAATTTCATTCATGTATGCCTTAAAAGCAACATCTACTTTCCAAAGTGATATACTTTGTTTATGGCATTTGTAGTTTTATATATGTATGTTCAAAGCTTTAAAAAACTAACCGTTTCTTATTTATTTTTCTTTTGAAAAGGGTATAATTTAATTTGAGACCTACCTATCAGATAAATCTCTATATCATAAACATAGGATTGTACTATGATCAAAGTGATATTCTATTTGAGTTATTATTTATGTCGTACCCTTGAGCATTATAATCATAAATCAATGTACCAATATTGATGTAAACAAAGAGAATGGGTCCTAACAGACCACAATGACATCATGATTCATTGCTGAATTGCAAGCCCTAGATAGCCAAGGGGCCATAGATGACATAGTCCAAATGATAATTCTAAATGGCATTCTTAGAAATTAGTATTGTCATGCTTACCTGAATAGAAGCCCAAATTTCCAAATAAAAGAAAGGAGGAAGCATTGTGACCACTGTTAGGTAGATCCAACCAGGTCTCTCATTCACATGGTCCTACACCATGATAGAGCTCTCCCTCAGCCTTGAACTTAACAAACTTTAAAGATTTTTTTATATTTTGATTTATGAGATCTCTCAAATTCACAAGGAACTTGACTCCATCTAAATTACAAGTTATTCTAATCTATATAAATAATTAAAACCCAAAATCTGTAATATAGAGCATACCCTAGAAAATATCATGGTATAAATTATTAAAATCCAAAACCTGTAATACAGAGCATACCGTGGAAAATATCATGGTATAAAATAGGAAACTTTTCTTGCATTTCTTTTGTCTCCATAAAAGATATTTACAGAGTACCCATACTTGCCAATTCATGGTATCTAGTAGAAATGGAGAAATGGAGAGCCATTGCCCTTCTTGTTTGCAATTTGTTTTTTTGAAAAATGGACGAATCGTCAATAAACCAAAATGAAGCCGATCAAATTATTTTACAAATAAATGTGTATTTCCATGTAATGGTAATTATGCAAGAAGAAATTCCCTGGGGACGCAGAATTAGACGAGGACTAAAACCTTCTACAAGTAGCAAAATATATTTATTGTTCAAATATAAATTTGGTTGTGAAAAATTTGGAAATGAAGTAAAATCGTTATAATGCTTTTCCCCACAACAGCCTTTATTTTGGGAATCATAATTTTCTCCCAACATTTCAACCTTATGTCTTTTTTTCTATGTACCACACACAAAAAAAATATGATGACCATAGATTAAGATCTAATACTTCATTTGAGAAAACCAAGAAATGAGAAACAAAAAGCACTGAACATTTGGAAAATTTAGCTATGACTTACTATAAGAAGGAAAAAAAATTCTTTGATAAGGAAAACAAATAGAAAATCTGGAAAATAATTCTTTCAGAAGGAAAACAAATATTACTAACTAGTTTTTCTCGTTCTCACTGCAGTTGTTTCAATGCTTCTGGAATCATTCAGAAACAATCAGCAGAAACGGTCGCTCTGGAATCACCCATAAATAGTCACTTCTGGAATCATCCGAAAACAGTTGCTTCTGGAATCATCCAGAAATAGTCAATAGAAACAGTTGCTTCTGGAATCATCCAGAAACAATGAACAAAAATAGCAAACAAGCAGAATTTTTGCTCTGGCTTACAAGAAAAAAAATTCTTTAATGAAATTAGATACTAACCAATCTTTCACAATCATCCGAAACAATGAACAAAAATAGCGAACAACTGAAAGTTGGCTCTAGTTTACAACAAGCAAGGAAAAAATTTCTTTCAAAATGAAAATAGATACTAACCACCAGTCTTTCACGGTTCTGGAATGAATACTAACTAGTCTTAACCAGTCTCTCACACTTCTGGAATGAACATATACTAACTAGGATTTCACACTTTTGGAATGAATGAAAACAATGGATAGAAAAGCAGATCCTGGAATGAACAGAAACAATGGATAAAAGAGCAGAAAGTTAGCTCTGGCTTAAAGAAAATTTAGCTACGGTTTAATTTCTTTTAGAAGAAAATCTCACTGAAATTGCTTCAACACTTCTAAAATTATCCAGAAATAATGAATAGAAACAAGGAACAAGTAGGGCAATATGCATCAAATTGCTTCAAGGCTACTTCAAGGCTTCTAGAATCATGAGGAAACTAGAATCATCTGGAAACAATGAACAGAAATGGGGAGGGCAATATGCATCGATTAGGAATTCAATGAGCATTAAATGATATTAATATTTCTAGTTGTCAAAATATTTAATATGTGCTCAACCAAAGGTTTTTGCTTGGATATCAAATAATTATTTATTTAAACAATCAAGAAAAATAAATTATACAACTACTATTTTCATAATTAGCCAATGGATGAACAGATAAATAGTAATATTTAAATTATAAAAATATACTCATAAATTCTAACTATAAGAAAAACAAAGAAATATATTAAATTTTGCAATGTGATTGGCCACCGTAAAAAATATATTGCATTGAACGAATGCATTAGTTACTTGCCTATCGGCAGGAACTAATAAATGGGTTTAAACCATTTCTATTATATCTTGATATAAAGGGTAGGTGTTTATGTATCTATTTTGGAATGCTATCTTTAACTAAAATGGACACCTTTTCCATATGGGTAGGATTTTAGGTTTGGGAACCCATTCCTAAATGGGTATGCATTTTTTATGAAATTCATACACATTATTACCAAGATTTTTTCCCTCGTGAAACTTTCATTAAAGTGGACTCAACTTTATGTGCCCAACCAAAAACATATTTTGTATCTTTATTTTCTAATATAGATTGCTTCTCCTTTGGCACATGTGCATATGCCTTGCATCTTTTTGGTGATTTGAGATGTACACTTCAAATTTTGAAATATAAATCTTTTTCGTAGATGATAAGGGTATCAAATTTGGGAAAAGGACCACATAGTTATGATCATCTTTGGCTAAATGAGGACCAAATTATTAAGGTGTGTAGTATTCCTTTAGTTTTGGCTATATTAGGTCATGGGAGGCTTCCATATTAGGGTGTTGTAATTGAATAAAGTCATAAGGTATGAACAATTTTCTTGTCAAAAACCATAGCCACTACATAGTAAACCCTTTTTTATGTTGTCACGATGTAATTATGTAATATTTTGATTATACAAGGTCAAGTACTTCTACTTAAATATATTGAAGGATTCTAGAAAGGAAGATACCTTTAGTTTTGCTATGCACTTTCACACATAAAAGTTGGAAAGTACTAAAAATAGTTGTAATGTTTAGTTTGTTTTGATGTGTTGACATGATGGAATATAGAGAAAAAATAATAGTGCATGTATCTAATTGGGTATAAAGTTATAAAGCTCACTTAGAATATAAAATTATAGAAGATAATGGTGAAATCTTAAAGAATGTCTAACAAAAGACTGTGATTTTGAATACACATATTATTAGAAAGATATAAAGGATTCATAGATTATTAATGGGTAATGCTTAGTTATCCTTAAATACCATGAACCTTTGTTTTGAAAGGTATTTCACAAAATTATTGTGAGGATTTTATAATCTTTTAGTTGATCAACTAATCACAAATACATCAAAAAATGAATATAATACAACTAGAGACACACAATAAAGATTGAATGTGTCTTGTACATTCATTCTTCAAAGTCTACAAGGAATTTATTAATTTTTTTGGGTAAACGCAAATAAATACATTAAAAAAATATGATACCCAAAATTAGATATTGGAATCTTGGGGCTTCTTGTGGTATTTCCTATTTGCCAAGGATAAGGTGTATCTAAGGTCTATGAAAATCCCAAAAATATATGACCACTATGATAGGAACATAGATCCTTTTGTAAATTCATAAATCCTCTTATTATTATATTACAGTAGATACCCATACCATAAATAAAATGTTTTTTCCTTGAATCGTGCTAGAAATCACAACCAATGATTCTTGATTCTACTTGTAGGAAATGGAGAGAGACTTAAATATTTAATTTTTAAACCACCATCATCAATAAACATTAACTAGTTTTGGTGTGTCATGTCATTAGTTAAGATCGCAAAATGATGGAAGATATCCATTAGGGACTACACTAATAATTCTGGTTTTTTAAATATCTTGCCACAATAAGGACGTAGGTCAAGTAATCCTTTAGGTTGGGCTTCTTGATTGTAGAAGTGTCTAGTAGCATATCAAGTCCACAATGTTGTGGAACAAGTGCTAGAGGAACTAGGAGGTGAAAGGAAAGAGGATCTATGAAGCTAAGGAAATGGTGACAAGGGAGAGGTTCATTCACAAGTTTAGAACTCATGGAAGGAATACAATGTTAGATATTTGGATATGAAATGTTTCACATAAATGGGAACATTAGAAAAATATAAGAGGACTGATATGGGGTGACTATATGAGATTAGAAGTTGGGACTAATTATCAAATTCTTAGGCCCTTATGCATACTTGCAACATAGGATAAAGATAAAGGAGTAGAGGTGAAAATAAGAGATTAGGTATCAAGAGGGCTCAAGAATAATGGATTAGGATATATTGCAGATCAGGTCTTAGGACGGAATGTAGATAAAGGAAGCATCGAGAAAAGGAATATTAGGTGTAAGTTCATGTGGGCCCCTTGGATTTAATGGAAGGTAGAGAGTAGAGGAATGATTCCTAAGAGGAACTAAGGATTTTGGAAGAAGAGAAAATGAAAGGTAGGAACCAAGGAGTACACAAAAAAAGCTACAAGGATTGGGGAGTGGTAAGGATTTGACACTAGCGATTCGTGCCAATGTTTGAGATCCATAAATAAGTTGATGATAAATGGGGAAAAGACTTAAGAATGGAGATCAAGGAATAAACATCATCATATACCAAGTTAGAGATTTGGGAGGTTAGGGAACTTAGAAACCTCTTAACACAACATCATCATCAAATCCCTATAATTAATATTTTTGTCACTTTATAACCTATTAAAGGCTTACAAGGTTCATGAATCTTGAAAATCCTTGATGCATTCAATTCTTTCCTATTTAAATGCTTGACAATTGGTTTTGTAAGGAAGTTAAGGTAGTAGATCAACTTCCTACACTAACCTTGAGAGGAGGGTTATGCAAAACATTTTTAGATCCTTACAATAGTTAAACAAAAACAAATATAAATAGCATGCAAACTACAACACTGTGATTTACATGGGGAAAACCCTTTTGGGAGAAAAAACTCCGCACTCCAAAAGTTTCCCAATATATTATTCATAAATCAACAACAAAATACAATATACTTGTACAGTCATCTTCTTCTAGGAGTATCATCATCTAGAGATTGAGAGGTAATCTTACACACAACCTCCATCTCATGCACCTAATATATAGGAGATAATACATGAAACTGTCAAAAAGTAAAAGTAATTCAAAAGAATGCAATCGAAAAGAAAAAAAAAGGAAAGGGCTCTTAATTAGAGTTCCAAACATTCTTTTATAGTCATGTCAAGATGACCAACTTTGGAAGTTTAATAAGAAAGCACAAAAACTAGAAAATGATCTTAAGGCAAGAAACAGAAAGCAAACACAATAAAAAAACAACTACAAATAGGAAACCAAACCAAAGAAAAAGGATTCTTCAAATCATTGAGCGAGAAAACCAATTACATGGCATGAGAAAATGCAAAGCCAAATAAAGATAGGAGAAAATAACAAGGAAAAATGAGAACAAAACACAAAAAACACAAGTAGAAGAATCGACATTAATGCAGAGCCAATAAGGTAGGTACAGATTTGAAGATGCTTTGATCGTCATGCTTGGATGACCAACTCCAAAATTTTGACAAGAGTAATAAGAGATGCCTTCCAACAAGTCTCACAATGTTTAAGTTTCCTTTACAACCATGCCAAGATGATCGACATCAAAAGTTTAAAAGGGAAAAATATTAAAATTAAACACAAAAAAGACTTTAAAAACAAACAAAAATTAGAAGTCAATAAAAAACACACAATTGACAAAAAAATGGTAATAATAAAGAAATGTCTCTTAGTCAGAGTTTTAGAGATTCTTTTACAATCATGCCAAGATGACTAACTTTGAAAGTTTGATAAGGAGGCACATAAAATTGAAAAAGGATCCTAAGGGGGTATGTGCACAAAGATGGTGGTCGCAAAAAAGTGGACACCACCCAAAAAAAATATGGAAAGACAAGAAGTGCGTACGTGGTTCTAAAATTTGAAATTTTCGCTTACGCACTTAGGTTTGTTCTTCCCGAACCTAGAGAAGGTAGCGCGTACACCCTGCTTTTAGGAAAATGAGCGTGTACGTGCTACACCTAGGAAAATGAGCATGTACGTGCTATGTTAGGGTTCCCATAGATATTGAGAGGGGGGGTGAATCAGTATTTGACCGGTAATGAAATTTTCTTAAAACTGAATATGCAGAATATAAAGTAATAGTATACCGGTATGCAAGAATTAATGCAAATAACAAAATCAAAAGCATCCACATGAAAAGAACACCATAACACAAGATGTTTAACGAGGAAACCCAGTGTGGGAAAAACCTCGGTGGGATTTGTGACCCACAATATTCACTTACTGGCCAATAAGAGAATATTACTTACAATAGGGGCCTTTACATGAAGGAAGGCCAACTGCCTAGAGCTCACTGCTCAATAAGAAGTCACACTGACTTACAATGAGGATTTACACAATTCCAATATTCTGTACAGCTTTACAATAGCATCTTCAATGCCAGATTCAGTACCGGTTCTTCCTTTGTTCTTTACATATACCCTTGACCTACAATTCGCACATTAGGTCTGCCTTATAATTTATTTATTTCTTTCTATCCATATCCTACAAATGCCTACAATGATCTCTTTTATATACAAGAGTCATTTTACAATTTGCCAAGTTGGCTTACAATGATAAACAAAATATTACATATCAAAAATCCTGTCGGCCTCTGTGCCGGTATACATATTTCCTTCTGTGTCGATGTACATCTTCTGTGCCGGTGCCGGTGTAGATTGATTCTGTTGATGTCGGAGCACTGTTTTGTTTGAGTAATGCTTTGCCGGTATAATGTCTTGCCAGTGCCATAGGATTGCAAGGTTGCCTGAGTAATGCTTTGCCGATACCATAGGATTGCAAGGTTGCCATCAATGACAAAACCTTCAATCACACACAATGTCTCATTAGAGAATCCATATGCCAACAATCTCCCCCTTTGGCATTGATAGCAACACTCATGAGAAATTTCAAAAAGATATCCAAAAATGTGTAGACCAAAAAATGTTACCAAAAATGTGAGAGCTCCCCCTGAGCATGTGATCCCTGTGTTTTGAATTTTCTCATCTACTACTCCCCCTTTGGCATCAATGACAAAGGTTAGTAGATTTTGTAGTTGTACCAATTCATAACCTCAACCTTGTAGTTGGGTAGTTATTATCTGAAGAATATCTCCCAAGATTAAGTTTATGCCATCCATAAACTTCTTCCTCTCCTTTATTGCTATCTTAGTTCTGTATACTGTACCAGTGAGATGCTACAAGTGCTATGTCGGTGTTTTGCTACCCTGTGTTAGTGCCTCTGAGATTTCCTTACGCAGAGATGCTAAATAGTCCAATCTTGGACTTAGTTTATATCTCAAAAATTTTGCCTTGTTTATTATTTTCTCTTTTTCTCTTTCTAATTTGAGAAATTCTTCCTCAAAATTTGTTATCTTTTCCTCAAAAACTGATAATGTATTGGGTGAGTTAACAAAATTATCAGCAAGTTTATTGATCTCTTCCTGTACCTTGCTCATCTTTTTGTCTACATCTGTGGTCAAAAATTTTATCTTACAGGTGTCTTTGTATAGAGTTTTGTACTCTTTCAATAAATTGCACAGTTCCGGTAGAAGTGTGTCAAATTCCCTGTTACACTTCTTTATTCCTTCCTCAAAGAATTTCTGTTTCTCTTTTTCTACACTTTCCTTTACAGATTCTACCTTTGTTTGCTCAAAATTTCCAGAAATATATTTACAAAGTATATCCAACTGGCCTAAAGAATCTTTGTTGGCTATATTACATTTGGGAGCTATTGACTTCAAAACTGGAATTGAATCATCTATCGCTTTATAGGCTTGTGAGCTATAATCAGTTATTTTCTTGATAGATTTGAGAAATACCTCTGTTACATTTGATGGTGACCCAATAAACTGAGTGCCGGTGGAAGTGACCATGTTGGTATTGACCTCTGGTAGGTCTGTTTGTGTCTCCATCTCTTTAAGCACAGTTTTTCCTGCATCATTTCTTACCAGTGGCATCTGTTATGGAGCCTTTAGCTCTGTTGGTTGCTCTATTTGTGTTCCAGATTCCATCTTTTTCTCTAAATCTGTTGTCGGTTGCTCTTTGCTTCCTGTTGCTAGTTGCTCTTTGTTTCCTGTTGCCGGTTGCTCTTTGTTATCAGATTTATCTATGGTATCCTTATCTACCACTATGTTGATTTTTTGAGTATCAACATTCACAGTATATAGGACTTCAGGATTAGGATTATTATCCTCTATGTCCATGCTATCAACTGCTGGTTGATCTTCTGCAGTTGTTGTTTTTACCGGTGGAGTATTTAAAGGAGGTGGGGGTAAGTTGTCTCTAATCTTGATACTTGGTGGTCCACCAACTTTACCTTTCCCTTTGTCCTTTTGATATACCAGAATGGGCTTGGGATTCCTATATTCTTCTTGTTTTTCTTTTTCAACCAAGAATGTATCCCAACCATCTTCTGTTTCATTTGAAACTTCAGTAACTCTACCTACCATTAGTGATATTTGCTGGTGTGTAGTGGAAAAAACTGTCCGGTTGGCCTGAGCTATCAAATCATCAATTTCCTTGGGTGAGTTGACTGGGTATACTGCAAGTAATTTTTCTATTTTAATTTTCTTATCCAACTCAACTATTCCTTGCCTTATGGCCTCAAGTCTTTTATATAATTCATCAGGAATTTCATTTAGGACTTGCATCAAAAACTTTTTATACATGTCCATGTGTAATATAACACTTTCCTTGACTTGTCCTTTCTCATCATCTGATAGGGTGTCATAGATTTTCCCTATGTTTTTCAATTTACCTTCCTGTGTGATCTCATTTAGTAATATTTCAAAAGGGGCCAAGTCAGTGTTTGTCTTCTTCTTCTTTTTGGAGGTCAGCTTTTTCTTAGGTGTGGCTTTCTTGACTAGAGACCTCACAGCTTGTTGCTTCTATCTTGTCCTTCTAGGTGAAGGAGTGGATACCAGTGAGGGGTCTCTTTTCCTAACAACTCTTTTAAAAGTTGCTGGCATATCTCCTTCTAAGGAGGTATCTACCGGTGATAGATGAGTTTCAGGTTGTTGGGCTGCCAACTCTTCTTCTGTTATGCCAGTTTTCTTTAATACATAATCTTTTATGGCTTTTGCTTGCCTGGTTCCTTTCCTCACAGATGCCTCAACTTTCTTTACTCTCTTTTTAGATTGAATTTGACTTTCAATGGTCTCAGCACTACCAAATGCTTCTTCCTTTGGTTCATTGGGGGCTTCCAGAAGTGCTTTGGCATAAGTTTCCACTATGTGGTCATATGTTTCATACCCCATCTCTGTAACCCAGATTGTTCTTGGGATGATTGCTTCCATCTAGATCTCATCCTTTTTTATTACAAAGCATATATCATCCTTGTATTTGTTGACAATTTCTTGTGATAGTCTGATTCTTTTGTTCATTCTGACCTTTAGTGCTTGAAAATACTCATTGATATTCTTTTCTCTATTTTCTCCCATGTTGTTGAATAAGTCAGACAATTGTTTTCCTACCGGTATGTCGAATCCAAAATCCTTATAGCCTATACCGGGAGCCTGTTTGGTTATATGTAACATTAAGCATACAAGAAAATTTCCAAATCTAAAGGTTCCTTTCTTATCCTTCTTGATTTTTGCCAAATCGTCAATTAACTCATCTTTTAACCATTCACAGATATCAATTTTTACATTGTCCTTAACCATGTCATAAGCAGTTTTTATGCATAAACTAGAAACAGAGTTAAGCCTATTTGCATGAGTTGCTTTGTAACCTAGAATCATGCTAATGAATCTCACATTTGTATCAATCACATCATTAACCCTCAATGATCTTTTGTCAGATGTTGCACCAGTTAATTTCATTACTAGGTCATTGGAGACCTTCTTGGTTTTGTCGGGTCTGGTACCGGTGGAAGGTAACCCTGTTACTGCTTTCACAGCTACCTTTGTAATTTTATGCACTGAGTCAAGCCAAAAGAATGAGCCATGTACCCTGCTAAGAACTATCCTAACCACTTCCATGGGAAATTCAGGAATGCAAAGGATTTTAGTGAATCTTAGGGTTTCAACAATTTTATGTTCAGGTTTCACATTTCCAGCATTGTCACATATAACAGATTTATACATGTTTTTTATTTCTTCATCACCTAATTCCTCTATGTTGCAATGAATATACATTCTAGGGTCTTCTGCATAAACAACACCCTTTGGAATTTGGGAAAAAGCACCTGTGTTGTCATCTTTCTTAGCTACCTCGGGAACTAGCTGAAACTCGGGCCTAGGTCATTTTATAACCTCGACTACTGTAGGGTTTGCTATGAATTCAGGTGCAGAGGAGGATGCCATGATGATAAATACCTTTTTCTACCTTTGGATGGATTGATTGCTGAAGTGCTTTGCCTCTTTGCTTGGAATGCCTTAGCTCGAAAATCTTCGCGCTCTCTAAAAGTTTGAATTCACAGTGAAATGAAATGGAGCCAAAAATCTTATTTTATAAAGTCTTTTCTGCTACCTACCACATTAATTGTTTGTTGGCAATGTATTAACTCAACTTTATTTGCCGGTAATGAAGGATTTTCAACTTCTTTTCTCTAACTGAGGGAATAATAGCACATGTGTCATTAAATTGCCAAACCCTCAAGATAATTTTCTTCAATTTGATGAAGAACATCCTACCGGTGGAGCATTGCTCTGTCCTGTCGGTGGAGCATCATATTGTCCTACCGGTGATGCATTTGTTGGTTCTACTGGTGGAGGAGTAACCCCAATATTTAGATCACCTTTTCTAATCCATTGCTTTGAAAATTCTTGCTTAACCTCTTCAACCTTTTCTTTACCTTTCAAGCTAGTACTTTTGTTATCTACCAGTGTACCTTTACTTCTACAGAATTTAGCAATATGACCAATCTTGTTACATGCATAACAAGTTACTTTATTTTTTTGAATAGCTTTCCCAAAACCTATGCCGGTTTGTGTTTTGCATTTATTTGATAAATGACCAAATCTTCCACAAACATAACATCTTACATTCATTCTGCAACTTTAAGAGTTATGACCAATTTTGTTGCATTTGGTGCATTGACCGGTGGGAGGATTGATGTTTTGATAATTCCTAGATCTACATTCATTTGCCCTATGACCATATTTATTACAGTTAAAGTATTTTCCATTGAATTTTTAAGTATTAGAGGGTCTTACCGGTTTTCTTTGATCCTGGGTATTTGCAGTACCAGAGCTTTCTCCAACTTCAAATCCAACTCTAGAAGTGTCACCTTTGGGTTTTTGATTCTTCAATAAGGTACCAAGTTCTTCTGAGCTTTTCTTGAATTTTTCTTTGTGTTGATTTGTAGTTTCCAATTCCCTTTCCAATATCTCTTTTTGTCTCATTAGTTCATTCGAGTCATTTTGAGTATGCATCAGATCTGTCTTCAACATGTCATTTTCATAGCTAAGTCTTGTGTTCTCATTTGCTGCATCACTTAGTCTTCTAGTCAATTCTTCTTCATTCTTCTTTCTGTCCTCAATCTCTTTGCAGAATCTCATAGTCATATGCTGCATTTCATTTTTTGTTGTCATGATCTCTTGTTTCAATTTGCTTATCATATCATTTAGTGATTCCTTTTCATCATTTTCATTTTGCAATTTTTCACAAAGTTCTCTTCTCTTGTTTCTTGTAATAGTAAGATTTTCTTGAAGTGCCTGAATAATGTCAAGAGCTGCTTTTAAATCATCTTTTAATTTGATATTTTTCAACTTCTCTGCATCATAGTCATGAAGAGCTCCTTCAAGTTGCTTCATCAGATTTTCCATCTTTACCGGTGTCAAGATCTTCCTCAAGTTGTTAGGCTTCTGAAAATAGAGGACCAGGCTCTAATACCAATTGTTAGGGTTCCCACAAATACTGAGAGGGGGGGGTGAATCAGTATCTGACCGGTAATGAAATTTTCTTAAAAGTGAATATGTAGAATATAAAGTAACAGTATACCGATATGCAAGAATTAATGCAAATAATAGAATCAAAAGCATCCACTTGAAAAGAACACCATAACACAAGATGTTTAACGAGGAAACCCAGTGTGGGAAAAACCTCGGTGGGATTTGTGACCCACAATATTCACTTACTAGCCAATAAGAGAATATTACTTACAATAGGGGCCTACACATGTAGGAAGGCCAACTGCCTAGAGCTCACTACTCAATATGAAGTCACACTGACTTACAATGAGGATTTACACAAATCCAATATCTGTACTGCATTACAATAGCATCTTCAATGCCAGATTCAGTACCGGTTCTTGCTCTGTTCTTTACATATACCCTTTACCTACAATTCGCACATTAGGTCTGCCTTATAATTTATTTATTTCTTTCTATCCATATCCTACAAATGCCTACAATGATCTCTTTTATATACAAGAGTCATTTTACAATTTGCCAAGTCGGCTTACAATGATAAACAAAATATTACATATCAAAAATCCTGTCGGCCTCTATGCCGGTATACATATTTCCTTCTGTGTCGGTGTACATCTTCTGTGCCGGTGCCAGTGTAGATTGATTTTGTTGATGCCGAAGCACTGTTTTGTTTGAGTAATGCTTTTCTGGTATAATGTCTTGCCGGTGCCATAGGATTGCAAGGTTGCCTAAGTAATGCTTTGCCGGTACCATAGGATTGCAAGGTTGCCATCAATGACAAAACCTTCAATCACACACAATGTCTCATTGGAGTGTCCATATGCCAACACACTACTCATACAAAAATGAGCGCGTACGTGCTAATAATCCAAATATAACCACGTACATGGTGCCTGTTAAAATTTATAAAAAAAAAAAAACTGGGTCTCATTTACCCGTGAATAGCGCATTTTTACTTCGTTTTTTTTTCATTTCCTCTCCTAAACTGTGAACGGCGTGCTAGATTTGTCCTCCAAGCTATTGATCAAGGTTAGTTTTTGTTTATTTTTGCCTTTCTTTCCCATTTGTTCATTTTGTTTTACATTTTGAATTTAATTTCATTAATTGTAATTAGGTTTTTTCATTTTTTGTTTCAAAAACCAGATTCTTCTAATCCACAACAAGAACAACCAAATGCACCTCTTGAAAACCCACAAGAACAACCAAATACACCTCCTAAAAACCCACAAGAACAACCAAATGTACCTCCTAAAAACACATAAGAACAACCCCAATTCCTCCTTTTGACCGCACACCCGAAACACAGGAGCAATTAATTAATCAGTTAGGACAAAATACGTCTAAAATCAATAGACTAATTGTTAAATTGAAAACTTTTGAACTTGAGCATCATCAATCCCTCGCCTCTAGCCTAGAAAAATTAGCTAGTGGTGTCATAGTTGTTTCCACACAAATTACCAAATGGGGGAGCTTTAGGGATAGGTGTCCTCAATTCTATGCCGATGGGCTATCATACGATGGAGTAGAAAACAAAAATATTAGTAAACAACAAATATGTACCCTTTTCGTTGATCCCAAAACTGGTCAGCCATTACCTCTTAATGCAAAGAGGTTTCCCATACATTGGTGTACCAATGTGCAGATGAAGAATCTTTTTTGGCAGAGGTGGTGGATGGTCTTTGATGATCCACCTTATAATAATTATGAGGTGCCATTATATTTTTTGAGAAAAGTATATTGTGAGTTTGTGCTCAATGTGTGCCCAAACTATTTTGACATGAGAGAGTTTCATGGTAGAGGTGGTAGCTCTGCCCAAGATAGACCTGGAGCCCGTAGGCGATTACCTGCGGAGAGTCACTGCCCCCTAGCACCCAAACCCAAGGTGCATCAGGTTGTCCCAGTAGAGCTGAAAGAGTCGATGGAGCTACAAACTCTTCAGGCAGCCATAGTGTTGACTGGTGCCATCATCCAGCATGGGACATCATTAGAACACCCTATTGTATTGGATGATGAGCCATTAGATGGTGATAAAGAGCCCATCCAGCATATGTGTGTCAGTTGCTCAAGGATATGCTCATGGATAGATGATGCAGCCGGTGCAGATGGATCCTCATCTCATCTGTGCACAATTTGTGGGAGTAGATGTCAGGCACGCACGGCTGAGGATTTTGTGCTGACAGATGAGTTGATGGACATGGTGTTTGCCCATGAGCGACAGACACAGATGTTGATTTGAATTCATAGCATTTTATTATCAGTCACTTTAAATTTGTAATTACATAAATGAATTTTCATTTATACATCGATTTAAATTGAGACAAATAATATGCATTTCAGGATGCAGCAGCGATATCCCATACTCCTCCCCCAATTACTATAGCTACAACTTCGATGCCTAAGGTATAAATTTTGTAACATGTTAAAATAGAATAGTACACTTTGAATTCAAAAAAATACAAGATATACTAACTGTCTTTAATGCTTGGTCCAATTTTTGGTTTGTAGGTGTTGACAGGGGATGAAATGTCCCAGATTGATGACATCATGCTCTCAGCAATCGATTTTGGCCTACAAGGCTATATGGTATCATATTTTGTACAACCCTTTTTATGTATTGTTTTGATGGAATATGCAAGTCATTTCATTTTATATTTTTAAAATTATGTTTAATTTATTATCTGTACTAATATCTCATGTTAACTTTATTTTTTTAGGGTACCTCCTTCGCGTCTAGGGCTCATCCTAAGAAAAAGAATTCCTCGAAGATGCCAAAATGTGGGAAGAAGGTAATTGAACACATTTTTAGTTGTACAATTGTTTGAAAATGTTGAAATCAAGTATTAGCTCTGGTTTGTAGATTGATTAGTGTTTTTTGTCTATTTTACATGTACAGCAGACATTGAGCTATGTGGATTTGTTGAATGCACCTGATTCGCCCGTGGATCAAGAGAGGGTGGAGGTATGTATCTCTACTTTATTTTCTTGATTTCATGATTATATGCACACGTACATGTCAACTTGTGATATATTATAATCTTATATTTTTTTCATACAGGAAATATCCATACCTATTTCATCAATGGTGAACCCTCCTCTGTACACTGGAGAAGCATCTCAGGATCCGGTACACTTTTGTTTGATATGTAAAATTAATTGTTTTTAACCTTCAATACTTATCATTATATTAATTGTATTTAATCTTTGAACATGTGTTGTATAGGCAATAGCGACAGTTTCTACATCGATGGTGAGCCATCCTCAGTCCATTGGAGAAGCATCTCAGGCACAGGTACATCATTGTTCTCTATATTATAGCTTTTAAGTGTTTTTGATATATTTATGTTAGTATATTGTATTAATTGTACATTTAATCTACAATAGACCCCTTCACGGTACGGCCATAACATGGATCCACTTAAGTATGTCTTTAAGAAAACTCCTAAGAGTGACAAGGAGAGGAAAGCGAAGACATTAGCTCCTAGATCAGTTGATGAGGTAATCTACATTTCAATTGAAAAGGAATTAAAGTTAAATGCATAGTTATGTTGTTAATTGTGAACTATTTTCTACAAAAGAATTCTAACTTGGCTTTTGAATTATGGTTTTGCAGCCATCTACAGAGCCGCGTAATGCATTGAAGAGGCTTGATTTTGATGATCCACCACAAGTTTAGGATCATATAGTGTTAGTTTTGGTCATAGAATGACCAATACATGTAGATATATTTTATATTTTTATTGTATATTGATTTGGACATGGCATATGCCACATTTTTGTAATACTTGTATTGACTTGGCAGACATGCCTTTTTTTATGTATATAAATATTGATATTCGATCCAATAAATGTGTACTGAGTTCATTATTTTGTATTCTTTGTATTTTGTGGTTGTCCTTTTATAAATTTAAATGAATCTTTGCATATGTAATCAACAATATGAATATAAACAACAAAAATATATGATATAAAACATTGCAATTGTGGAATATGATTTGATAAAATTTCTAAAATGTTGAATTAACCCTACAAAACTCCTTATATTCAGTTCATTATTGTGTATTCGATGTATTTGGTGGCTGCCCTTTCATAAATTTAAATGAGTATTTGCATATGTAATGAACAATATGAATATAAACAACAAAAATTGACAATATGAATCTAAACAACAATATGTGTTTGGTGTGAGAGCACCCTCACCCTCGCACTAGTCAAATTTTGTTCATCATGTGCACAAACGGACATCATGAGAACGTCCGAGTGGGCAGGTTTATGCTAGGCATGCCCTGTCGTGCATCCCAAAGCGCTAGAATGTCGAGAGTCATACCGTACCGGGGCAATCTCTCAAGTGCCCTGAGTCCAAAAAATTGTCAAAATTTGATGGACTATTTCTTCAAATCCAAGAGACATATGGTCAATCCATTTGAACCCGTGGGGTCTCATGAGGCTCCTCTAAAATGTCTTGTCTCAAGTTTTTACAAGTCGGAGCCATTTTCAATTGGTAGCATTTTTTCGCCTGATGCAAAAACTGTCAGTTGCATACAATGCAAAGTTGCCAGATTGGCTAGAATTGATTTGGTTTGTCGTGTGCACAAACCGATGTTGTGAGCGCATCCATGTGGGTAGGTATACGCTAGGCATGCCCCTATCATGCATCCCAAAGCATCAGAATGTTGAGAGTCATACCGTATCGGGGCAATCTCTCAAGTGCCCTAAGTCCAAAAAATTATCAAAATTTGATGGATTGTTTCTTCAAATCCAGGACACATATGGTCAATCCATTCAAACTCGTGGGGTCACGTGAGTCTCCTCCATAATAGCCTATCTCATTTTTTGACGAGTCGGAGCTATTTTCAATTGGTAGCATTTTTTCACCTGCTACAAAAACCATCAATTGCATGCAATGCAAAGTTGCCAGATTGGCTAGAATTGATTTGGTTAGTCATGTGCACAAACTGAAATCATGAGCACATCCGTGTGGGTAGGTTTACACTAGGCATGCCCCTATCATGCATCCAAAGTGTCAAAACGTTGAGAGTCATACCCTACCGGTGCGATCTCTCAAGTGCCATGAGTCCAAAAAATTGTCAAAATTTGACGAACTATTTCTTCAAATCCAGGACACATATGGTCAATCTGTTTGAACCCATGGGGTCATGTGAGGCTCCTCTACAATGATCTATCTCATTTTTCAATGGCTTGGAGCCATTTTCAATTGGTAGCATTTTTTTGCCTACTACAAAAACCGTCAATTGCATGCAATGAAAAGTTGCAAGATTGGCTAGAATTGATTCGGTTCGTCGTGTGAAAAAACCAACATCATGAGCACATCTGGGTGGGAATTTTTACACTAGGCATTCCCCTTTCATGCATCCCAAAGCGTCGGAACACCGAGAGTCATAACATATCAATGCGATCTCTCAAGTGCCCTCAGTCTAAAAAATTGTCAAAATTTGAAGGATTGTTTCTTCAAATCCAAGACACATATGGTCGACCCATTTGAACCCATGGGGTCATGTGAGGCTCCTTTACAATGGCCTATCTTGGTTTTTGATGACTCGGAGCCATTTTCAATTGGTAGCATTTTTTCGCCTACTGCAAAAACTGTCAGTTGCATGCAATGAAAAGTTGCGAGATTGGCTAGAATTGATTCGGTTCGTCGTGTGCACAAACCGACGTCACGAGTGCATCCGGGTGGGAATTTTTATGCTAAGCATGCCCCTGTTGTTCATCCCAAAATGTTGGAACGTCGAGAGTCATACTCTACCAATGCAATGTAGAAGTTGCTTGACAACTTTTTTGAAAAAAAATTTGACAACAATGACAATTTTTGCTCAAATTGTATCTAGTCTCAATCTATGACCCCTATGACTTGATAATGACTCAAATAATTCTCCATGATTATACAATAATTAAGGATGCTCATGATTGACCAGGGACACATCACATATACTCAAAACATAGTCACAAAACATTGACACACAAAATAGTCATAAAACATGTCACATATTACTCAAAAATTTGCCTCTAAATATGATCAAATTAGCTCTTGGCTATTTGATTATATAAAAAAATGTCTTACAAATCATCTCATGGGATTTAATACAAAATTTGGCATTACAATATGTGCGATTCAACTCATCGTCATTTTAATATATAAATCATCTCATGGGCTTTTATACAAAAATTGGCATTACAATATGTGCGATTCAGCTCATCGCCATTTAAATATACAAAATTATGCCCCTAAACATGTAAAAATCAGCTCATGGGCATTTATATATACAAAAAATGAATATAGAATAATTCATCGACAATTTAAACAAAATTCTCAAAATCATTCTACTCTGAACCGTAGAATCAATCAAGTGAGCCTTCAGGATCGGCTCTAACCTGTATTGTGTCAAGTATTGCCTCTTGGTTAGATTCATGAACTTTCCATAAAATCTTGTTATGAGGTCTACCATGATACTTAATCAAATGAATATTTGTTGCAACAACAAGGTTAGAGAAATGAAGAATATGTTTGTGTGTTTCAAAGTCCTTGAACAACCAAACATCAGAATTCTTGATAGGGTATCTTCAAAGCCATGTTCCTGTTATGACAACAGACCCTATTGGGTACTCAATACCCTCTCCGTCAATGATTGTGGTTGTCAATTTTATTTTTGGCTCAACACAACGATACAAATAGTAATATGTTCCTTCTTCATTGTTCTCTTCTGCAAAAACTGCATACACATGACCTGCATTTTATAAAGTGTTAATTAATACCAAAAATAAAGTATGGTGTACAATAAAATGAACCAAAAAGAATACTTGCAAAAAAATTAACTCAAAAATTTACCTGAATCCACTAGGTCGGATACATGGTCAGAATCCACTGATGTCTCCATCTGGCTCAATTGTAGTGCTTTGGGAATTTGATATAAATCAATGGGAACCAATGGTCTACAAGACCATTTGTCAACCCACTCGTGTGATTCACATTCTTCCCACAAACAATACATGCATGAAGAGAAAAAACATACCATCTGTCTCATATAAATTACCAGTGAACTTGAATTTGAACTCATAAATGAGTGCATGTCACTTGATCTTGCAACTGTACAACAATCTAGATAGTTTTCAATGTTAGATTCAGTGATCAACCAAAAATATCTACGAATCATTGATGTACCTGGATTACCTGGACCCATCATAGACTTACACCATCGCACAATTGTTTCTACATCTATCAACTCAACACCACCTTTTTACTTCAATTCTTCCCTAGCTAGGGCTCTTTTCACACATGCTCCTGCACCATAGTGCTCTCCCTTACCATGTCCAGCCTCAGTGAAATTCCAAAAATATTGTACACCACTTGTCATATGATCATCCTTCTCAACCAATAAAACATCCTTGCATTCTTGAATTGTGCGGTGCAATTATCTGACCATATTAAGTGTCGGTTGTATCGTATGTTCCTTTCCCTTAAACTATCATAGAAAAATTTAAAGCATCCTTGTACAAACTCCGATGAATGAGTACGATCATCACTTATGTAGAAGTGATACTCTCTTACAACCTTTCTATCCTTCTTTGTGCTAGCATCTACATGCATGAATGCTATGTGTATAAAAATAGAAACTTGTGTAGAGTGATAATACATGGATTGCACTTCATTTTGAGGTTGTAGTGTATAATTTTTAGTGAAATCAATGATAGAGACAATGGTGCCAAGAGGAAATGTGTCCTTACATAGCTTGAATTTCTCATATAACCATCAAGCTCTATGTGTATGCATTATGTAATCATAAACTAGTTTCTCTTGAAACATTTTCATAAATTGAGCTACACATATATCATTTTTCACTAGCTCACATCTCTTCAAATCTTTTCCATCTTTAACTCCATATGTGACTGTCTTGTACTTTCCGAAAGAAACTAGTTTCGTACCAATTTCATGTGTGCTCTCCAAATGTACGCATCTTGGTAAACATTGCAAACAACCACATATAGAACAAGAACCTTCAAACAAGGCATCTTATAATAAATGCAACCATCATGTCTATTACATAGCACACTTGAAATAAATTATCTTACCGACTTAGGAGGTGCTTGTATATTATATTCCTACAAAACATCGTTAGTGTGCGAAGTAGAACAAATATGGTGAAAATTATCATAATGCATGGAAAATTCAATATGCATCCTACAACAACACACGGTGCATACATGATTAATCTTAATATAAAAAGGTTTTGCCATTTCAAAAAATCTTTGAGAAATTCTTATTTGAGGAAACTTTTGAAGGAATCTTTCATAAAATTTAGTTTGAGTCATATCCAAATAGTGTTTTGGCATGTGGCTCACAATTTGTAGACCCAATTTGCCTTCTAACAACATCTCTTTGGTTGGGCGAAACTCTTGTGTTGTCATGCCAAAAATTTTCAATTAATGTTTTTAGTGCTTCAACAACAACCTTGTCTTTACGTGGTAGTCTACCGAGAATGCCCAAAGAGAATTAGTGTTAGGTTCCTCTATTTTTTCCTGCCTCTTTAATGCTTTACTTAATGTTGTTCTACTAACGTTTAATGACTTACTTGTTTTGCTTATCAAACGATCTTTTTTTATTTTCTTTCTCATTATGGTTGATTTAATGACACGTCGAGTAGCATTAGAATCTTTAGTACATGATTTTGAACCAATAGCTTGATATGCATCAAATAGATTTCTCACAATAGTTCTTTCACTGTTACTTTCAGATGATCTTAGGCCTAGAATTTTCATTGTCTCTCTAAAATTCAAATTTTTAATCATTTGAATAATTAATTGGCATCTTGCGGTTTGATTTAAGTTTTCAAAATAGTTTTGCCATATTATTTTAACCATTCTCCTACAAGTTTGTTCATTAATTTTATTGGGCATTGGCTTCAATATATTCTCATCAATGTTATTTTAAATAGATCATTGAAATTTGTTTTCGCCATGGCTTTTCATGTGAAAAGCAGATACAAGACATCGTCATTTCTTTGCGAGCATCCTTATCCACTGCGTGGTATTCACAAAGGTTATGAAAATCGGTTTGTTGTTCTGGCTAGTCACACTGGGTCAGATGAACTTAGCAGGGTAAAATCTCGAACCTTCAAGCAAGAAGCCTTCTTCGCAAAAACAAAGTATTCTCTGGTTGATTCAGCTAGGGCTCCCCTTCCTTTGCTCAAAGGTTGGGATCGAAACTGGCAGGCGGTAAGGCACATAAATAATAAGGCAATAGGGCAATCAAATTGCCTCATGCGAAATCCCAACCTTGGCTGGAAGGAGGGTTCTATAAAACCTAACCGGTCAAACAGGCCCCCGGCTTCCGTTCTCTTTCCTCGAAAGTCCTTGGGTAAACCACCAAAAGCTAGACCAGCGGGATGATCATTGAAATTGATACCCAAACACTGGATAAGTATCAAATGTACTGCAACAATAGAATGTTTTTTGCACGACAGAAAGGATGGGGTATCCCGACTGAACAAATCGCTAATTAGGTGGTGTCTTCTCTCAATAACCAGGTAAAAATTGACATCATTCCTGATCATTTCTTAGCTATTGAATGTGGTAATCAAAATTTAAGAAATTCCCTGCTAAACGAGGGCCTATCAAAGTTCATGGGCTTAGGATTTGACTGCTGGGGATGGCAAACCCTCTTTCATCCTTCTCAATTAAATTCATGCCCGATCAATAGAGCTATTTCACTCGAAAAACGTCCTGTAGAATTACGAAACAATGATTTTTTAAGAATTTTAGGGAACAAAATAGGTAAATTTGTAGAAGTTAAAAAATCAGCCCTAAGCTTCTTTTACCAACTTCTGATTGTTAACATGGATATTAACATTAAAACTATAGAATCTGTAACACTAAAATTAGATAATCTATGTCTAACCCTTGAATTACCCTTCTATAATGGTCCTTTAGAAGTTAATATGCCAAGGAAGACCCCCTTTAAAAATTCTTTCCCTAAATCATTTCCCAATTATAGAATCATTCCAATTAGATTTGTGGAAGGAGGGGGTTTCTCCATTGAGGGTTTTAATAATATTAGCACTAATCACCCTACCATGGATCTGTGTCATCAGAGATCCCCCGTTAAGACCTTATGCTCTCCTCTCCAACCATTGTCTTCTATCAACCCCCCTATAGGTGACCCTTCTCTCAGGGACCGAGACTTGGAAGAGGGGGAAATTAGTGAGTGGCTCCCCTAGAAAGAATAGCCTGGTATGACAAATATGTTACCATCTTGCTCTCTTATCCTAGTAGAGAGAGAGAGAGTCCCTCAAGACCCTCCCCTCTCTGGGATCTCACCTTCCTAGTGCAATCAAAAGAGAAAGATAATCCTCCCCAGGACCCAACAAGGGCTTCTTGGCAGGATCTACCATTCTCTCCAGTCTCATGTTTGAAGGCCCCTCTGGAGGAAGAATCTCGCCCTTCATCTCTAAGGGATGACGTTGTTACAATTGTAGTATCTGAGAATGATCATGTGCCTAAGGAATTTAACATCATTGCCAATTTTATAGGGGAAGAAGTAGTAAATGACCTTATGGATCAATTGGTTGATGAAATCTATGATGATGAGGAATTGGAAAGACAAATGGATCTCCTTGATAATAATCTTGTAAATATTACCAGAGTTGACTTACAAACAGACGAACTCTTTATAGCATTAGAGAACTTGGAAAATCAGCAACCTAACACCCTAGGCATTCTCTGCTCTGATAAAAGCAAAGACTCTCCAGACTGTGCTAGATTCAGTAAAAGAAGGGGCAGGAGATCCCTCGCTAAACTGAGATTAAAGGATGGAGAAGCTAGAGGTCAGTCCAAAATATCTACTCTTTTTAATGTAGGGGAGGGGAAATTCCTTCCCACGGAGACATGAAAATCATAACATGGAATGTTAGGGGTCTGAATGCCCCTAACAAACAACGCATCTTAAAATGTTGCATCTCTGATTCTAAACCTGACTTAATGTTAATTCAAGAAACAAAAATGAATGCATCTGAGATTTCCCTTTTCAAGCAAAAACTAGGGGTTAGACAACTAAAACACTCCCCGGCCATAGGCGCCTCAGGGGGTCTAGCTATCATTTGGGATTCTAGAACCCTTTCCTTTACACCTTTAGAGATTAAGAAAAATTGGATAGGAGGAGATGTGGTAAGTTTTAAAAATAACCTTAGATTCAAACTGATTAACGTTTATGGCCCTATCCAAAATAGGGATAAGGTGAAGGTATGGATGGAACTTGAGTCCTTCCTTAGAAGTTTCCCGAATGACCTAAGTATAATTGGCGGAGATTTCAATGCCATCACCAAGGTATCAAACAAGAGAGGAGGAAGGAGCAAGCTCCCTCCTTTAGCTGAGGATTTCAATATTTGGATCAATAGGAATTACCTGTTGGAAATCCAGACGGCAGTGAATGCCTTCACCTAGAACAATAGAAGATCCGGTTTTTGTAACATTGCAGAGAAACTTGATAGGTTCTTTATCTATGGGGGGCTCTCGGAGCTAAATTACCCCCTGAAGGCAGAGCCTCTCCCTTTATCAGGATCTGACCATTTCCCACTCCAATTAAACTTATTATCAGACCATGCCCCTAAAAAATGCCCCTTCAAATTTGAGAACATGTGGTTTAGAGATGACAACTTTCTAAACTTACTTGAGAAGTGGTGGAGCAGCTCCATTTTCTCAGGCTCGAAGATGTTTATTGTTGCTAGTAAGTTAAAGCTTATAAAAAGGAAGCTCTTAGAGTGGAATAGGACCAATTTTAGTAACATCTTTGACAAAAAAACCCTAATAGAGAATGATCTTAATAAGGTTAACATTGAGGTACTTGAGAAGGGGATGGATGAACATCTCTTCCTTAGGGAAAAGGACCTACTCTCTGAGTATGAGAATATATTATCTTACGAAGAGATCTTCTGGAAACAAAAATCTAGGGAGACTTGGCTGAGTGATGGGGACTGGAACACCAAGTTCTTCCACAACAGTACCAAGAAAAGGAGAGGGGTCAACCGAATCTCTAAGATCACAAACTGCCAGGGATCCATCCTATCTGAACCAGATGAGGTTGCTTCTGAGGCAGTCAAGTTCTATGAGAATATCTTAAACAATCTTGAAGGCTCCAACCTTAGGGGCCAACTCGATATTATTAAGAATCTCCTAAACCTCATTACTGATGACCACAACCAAGCCCTATTAAAGAAATTCTCAGTGGAGGAGGTCAAATCTGTCCTCCTCAAGATGAATCCGGATAAGGCTCCGGGCCCGAATGGCTTCCCCACCAGCTTTTTCCAAAAATGTTGGGGTTTTATGGGGACAGAAACCATGGATGCCTTAGAGGGGGTAAGGAATTCAGGTAAGATTCTCAAAGAGGTCAACAATACCTTCCTCTCCCTCATTCCAAAAAATGAAGACCCTGATAGCTTTAATGACTTCAGACCAATTGCTCTTTGCAACACTTTGTATAAACTCTTAACTAAAACCTTGGCAGCTAGACTCTAGAATCTCCTCCCCTAAATTATTAGCGAAGAACAAACCAACTTCGTTATGGACAGATCAATCTATGATGGGGTTATTATTGCCCAAGAGGTCATTCATTCGATTCAGCTCAACAAATCCCCAAGCATGCTAGTCAAATTGGACATAAGTAAAGCATATGACAAAGTTGATTGGCGCTTCCTATGCAAATGCTTGGAGGCCTTTGGCTTTTCCAAAACTTGGATCAACCTTATCTTTGAATGCATATCCACCCCTAGATTCTTAGTTCTGGTTAATGGTTCCCTGGAAGGTTTCTTTAGCAGCTTGAGAGGGCTCAAGCAAGGTGACCCTATGTCCCCCTTCCTTTTCATGATCATGGTTGAAGCCCTAGGAAGATCCATCTCCATGGCCAAAGAGAAGGGGAGGATCCAAGGTATTCCCATCACCAATGGCCTCCCCCCCTTCACCCACTAGCAATTTGTTGACGACACAATGCTTTTTGGGCAAGGCTGCGCGGGGGAGGCTCGGGCCTTCAAAGACATCCTTAATTCCTACATGTTAGCCTCAGGTCAAGAGGTTAATCTAGCTAAATCTGCAGTTTTTTTGTTCAACATAGACCCCTTTTTAGGAAAAGAAATCTGCAATGTCCTAGAAATTAGTCAAGGATCCCTTCCTTGCAAATATCTAGGCATTCCCCTTGACAGGGGCAAGAGATCCTCAAATTTATGGGATAACTTGGTGAACAAGATCAAGTCTAGGATTAGCACTTGGAAGGGGAAATGGCTCTCTTCGGCTGGTAGGGCTACTTTGGTTAGATCAGTATTATCAGCTATGCCCATTTACCAGCTCTCCTTCCAATGACTGTCTTCTTCCAAACTTGCTGAGCTCAACAAGCATCTCAGAACCTTATTTTGGCAAGGTACTAATAGCAACCACAAAATCTCACTTATTTCTTGGGATAAGATATGTACACCCAAAGAGGATGGTGGTGTTGGCATCAAAAACCTATGGGATCAAGGCAGAGCCTTGGGGGCCAAGCTAGTTTGGAGATTGTTCAGATCTCCTCACCTCAAATGGGTGAGATTACTAAACCTCAAATACCTTAATGGAGATGATCCAATCCAAATATTCAGCGAGACCAACCCTCCTAGAGGTTCCTGCCTTTGGAATTTTATGCTCGATTGCAGGAAGATTATCTCTAATAGGCTAACTTGGAACCTAGGGTCCGGGGATAAAGCCCTCTTCTAGTCTGATTCTTGGGGAGGGTATAAAGCCATTGAAAACATCTATGACTTCGGGTCACCTGGGCCCTTCTTGAATCACATAGAGGACCCTTGTTAAATAGTTATCTCTCCCCTTCAAAGGAAGGGGCTGGTTGGCAGTGGATCGAAAGGGATGATGAAGTCATCCCGGAGAAGGACAAGCATAAACTTATGTCAATTCTCAATTCTAGGAACTTTGTCTTAAGTCATGACGAGGACAAGCTCGTATGGGAGGGCTCCTTAAGAGGGTAATACAATTCCAAGGATGGGTATTCTCACATATCCAAAGCATTTTTAAGACCTAAGTAAGAGCTTCCCTTGAATCTTTGCTGGGATAGAAACTGCCTGCCTAAGGCATGTATTTTCTCTTGGCTTGCGATCCAAAGCAAACCCCTCACTGCAGACAAATTTAGGCGTATGGGATATGAGGGTCCTAGCAAATGTCTGATAACTCAATGATGAACCACTAGTACCAAACCGGTACTGAGAGGGGTGGCGTGAATTAGTACAAACACAAATACAGTCCAAAACCGGTTTGACAGCAAATACTCTTAATGATTGACAAACAAGGATACTGGTAAAACAGAGTGCAACCGGTAACATCCAGTACAGCCCAATCAGTCTTGAATCGGTCACTCAATAAGCTTCCCTCTTAGCTCAATACTACAATATCATTATATTCTCATGCATAAATAGATAAACTTAATCATTCGATCTTCACAGCAATGAGTTCAATATATTTTATAGGCAGGCATAAAACATAGAACCTTCATATGCTTAACAGACAAAACAAAGCATCACAAGACAAAAGAATTTCACATGACACACATATTTTTCACGTGGAAACCAAACTAGGAAAAACCACGGTGGGGATGAATACCCACAAGTTGCTTTTTGAACTCTTTAGAAGTCTGCTCTGTTAGGAGCCTTGTCCAGTTAAAGACATTACAATAGGTTCTACTAGGAACCGATCCTATTAGGGATCACCTGGTTAAGGGATACCCGGTTAAGGGTTAAACCTGGTAGGGTCACCTTGTTAGAGGATTTTAAGAACTCAATAGCTGAAAGGATCTCCTAAGCTCTATAGCTTCTCAGAACTCATTAACCTCAAGTTACCCGGTTAAGGGATTTTAATCAATCCTATTAAGACCACTGTTAAGGGATTTTGAATCAAGCCAGTTAAGGCTACCCTATTAGGGGACTTTACAACTGTTGAAGTGGTTAGAGATCAACAAGAATAACAATGATCTGTTTATAGCACTCAATGCTAATGCAGATCCGGTTAGGCTCCTCTTTACCTTCTACACATTCACTTTGCAGGTATCTCTTCTCTCCTTTGGTCTAGCAAGAATCACGTATCACTTCCCTTGGATACACACTCAAAACTTTTGCCAACAACCTTAGAAAGAAACACAACATCGACCTTATAGGAAACATACAAGTCAGTAGCAAAAACCCTAAACCCTAAACCTGTTAGGTTAAGTGATTCAAGCGGTTCAATCCTGACCATTGAATCATACTGCATTAAATGCAACAATCTTGAATCGATCTCAAGACATTCTCCATCGTCCATAATCCACCAATTTCTTGGCGGTTGATAACCCATCACGTGTTATCACCATTTGACAGACTTCGCTCATTCCCAAGGCAGATAGGAATAGTCTTCTTCATGCAAGATCCTTCATGCGCATAGAGCTTACGTGGCAACACGATCTGTCCTCCATTATACTTGTTAACTCATCACACGAAGATCACCGATTGAGTCACACAGACTTGAGGTACTCCAACCGGAAATCTTGAAGTGGAAGCTACCTACCAACGGGTAGTCATACAATGCTCCCATGTGCCAGTTCCCATAACTACATGTTGGTTCATCTTGAACAAATATGTTGCTTCACTTTGGCATATAAACTGGTTCATACATATGTCGGTTCCTTTCTCTTTTCACCTATCACATATGCCGGTTCTCTTCATAACACATATTGACATCAATGACAACATACAATGTCATTATATCTTCATGTCGGTTCACATAATGCGAACAATCTCCCCCTTTGGCATTGATGGCAATATACAAAGATATCTCTCCACTTCACTCCTTCTCCCCTATTTGTTGCAGATATCTTTTCACTTCACTCCTTCTCCCCCTTTGACAACAATGCCAAAGTGGAAGTACAAGCATCTCTGTTCCATCATGCTGCTCCCCCTGAGGAGTAGCATCCTTCAACACATCAATCAACCAAAAAATTTGTCTTTCGAGTACCTAACTGATGTGGAACAATTACTTTTAGTTCACCTCCTAAAGGGGCAATACCCCTAATTCACCTCTCAAATGCACAAATGTTGTCTTTGGGAGAGGCTTAGTGAATATGTCTGCTAACTGCTCCTTACTAGACACATGCTCTAGTGCAATCTCTTTATGCTAAACCTTTTCCCTCAAGAAATGATACTTAAGCTCAAAATGCTTGGTTCTCGAATGTAAAACCTGATTCTTTGAAATGTTGATAGCACTTGTGTTATCACAAAATATCCTTACCAGTTCAGATACAAGGATTTTGAAGCCATTTAAAACATGCTTCATCCAGATTGTCTGAGTGCAGTTCATGAAAGCTGCAACATACTCTGCTTTCGCTGCAAACTGAGAGATACAACTCTGCTTTTTACTCATCCATGAGACCAGTGTACCACCAAGAAAGAAATCACCACAGGTAGTGCTTTTTCGGTCATCCACATTACCTGCCCAATCAGCGTCTGTGAACACTTTCAGATTGAAATCATTGTTGTATGGGTACCACAATCCATAGTCAACTGTTCCCTTTAGATACCTAAGAATCTGCTTGACTGCAATCAAGTGAGATTCTCTTGGACTCTTTTGGAACCTTGCAGTAATGCCAACTGCATGTGCAATATCCGGTCTGCTATGCACTACATAATGCAACTTACCAATCATTGATCGGTATTCCTTCTCATCAACTAGTGCGGAATCATCATCTTTTGTCAATTTGCAACCGGTCACCATTGGTGTACCAACCGGTTTGCTATCTTCCATGCCAAAAGTCTTCAACACCTCTTTGACATATTTGGACTGAGTAATGAAGATTCCATCTTTCATCTGTTGGATCTGTAGTCCAATGAAGAACTTAATCTCCCCTATGAGTGACATCTCAAACTCTTTCTTCATCTCATCAGCAAACTCATGACTCATCTTGTCATCTCCTCCAAAGATGATGTCATCAACAAAAACTTCACAGATCAGGATCTGATCTCCTTCAAACTTCAAGTAGATATTGCTATCTTCACTTCTTCTCTCAAATCCAGTCTTCACAAGATGGGAATGTAGGCGCTCATACCATGCCCTAGGTGCTTGCTTTAGACCATATAATGCTTTGTGTAGCCTACATACCATGTCACTATCTTTAGATAGGGTAAACCCATCTGGTTGCTCAATATATACCTCCTCTTCAAGTACACCATTTAGGAATGCAGATTTTACATCCATTTGATACACCTTGAATCTCTTAAAAGCTACATTTGCAAGAAGCATACGAACTCCTTCCAATCTGGCTACAGGAGCAAAGGTTTCCCCATAGTCTTCACCTTCTTCTTGAGCATATCCTTTGCATACCAGTCTGGCTTTATTCCTAATCATTGTGCCATCCTCATTCAGCTTGTTTATGAACACCCATTTGGTGCCAATGACATTTTTATGCTCAAGTCTGGGTACCAAGGACCATGTACCATTTTTCTCTATCTGGTCAAGTTCTTCTTCCATTGCTTTGATCTAGTCTTCATCTTTATGAGCCTCTTTGAATGATTTAGGCTCAAATTCAGAGATCATACATGAGTTTTCTCTGATCTTTCTTCTTGTAAGGATTCCTACATCCTTATCTCCTATGATCTGCTTAGGATCATGATTCAGCTTGACATACCGAGGAATGGTCTTAACTGGTTCTTCTTGCTTTTCCTCTTCATCCTCATCTTCATCAATATCAGCATTCACCGGTTCAGGAACACTGTTACTAGTACTCGGTTGACTGACAACCGATTCCCAGAAGGTTGCAATTGGTTCATTTATAGCTTGCTTACTATCAGTTTCCTCAGTCTTCTCAGAGGATTCATCAACTCTTACATTGATGCTTTCCATAATTCTCTGAGTCCTATTGTTGTAGCACTTGAAAGCTTTACTCTTGGTGGAATATCCTAGAAATATTCCCTCATCACATTTGGCTTCAAATTTGCCCTGATGTTCACTCCTCTTGATGTAACATTTGCTACCAAATACCTTAAAGTAGCTAACCACAGGTGTCTTACCGGTCCAATACTCATAAGGAGTTTTGTCCTTACCCTTTTTGATGAGTACCCGGTTCATAGTGTAGACTGCAGTGCTCACCACTTCTCTCCAAAAGGTGTGAGCTACCTTTCCTTGAATCAACATGGTTCTAGCTACTTCAACCACCGTCTGGTTATTCCTCTCTGCTAGGCCATTCTGCTGTGGATTCCAAGGGGCAGACAGCTATCTCTTGATGCCAAATTCTTCACAACACTTGTTGAATTCACTGGAAGTGAATTCCCCTCCTTGATCAATTCTGAGACACTTGATCCTTTTGTCACTTTCCTTCTCCACTAATGCTCTGAAAGCTTTGAATTTCACAAAGGCTTCAGACTTGTCTTTCAAGAATGTGACCCACATCATTCTTGAGTAGTCATCAGTGAGAATCATGAAGTACCTATCACCCTGCACACTTCTAGTTTTCATAGGACCACATAAGTCAGTATGCACAAGATCAAGCAAGTTGTCAGTAGTGAAAGATTTACCTTTAAAGGTTGAGGAAGACATTTTCCCCAATTGACACTCTCTGCATAAGGTATTATCTGGTTTTCTTAGCACCGGCAACCCTCTAACTGCCTTGATCTTACTAGCCTTCACAATGTTATCAAAGTTCACATGGCAGAGTCTCCTATGCCATATCCAGCTATCATCAAGCTTAGCGATAAGACATGTACTTATATTTGCATTCAGATGAAATAGGTTACCTTTAGTTTGCATGCCGGTGGCCACCAATTTACCATCTTTTCCTTTGATTCTGCAAGCTCCATTCTTGAATTTCAGAGTGAGGCCACTATCATTTAGCTGGGCAACACTTAGAAGGTTGTGTCTGAGACCATCAACCCAGTACACATTGTCAGCACTACTCTTTCCATTCAAAGAGATGGACCCTCTACCTTTGACCATGCATGGTGCATCATTCCCAAAGTGAACCACACCACCATCATACTCCTCTAAGGATAGAAACTTGCTCCGGTCACCAGTCATATGGTAAGAATAGCCACTGTCAATGATCCACTCATTGGAATTATCAAACCGGGATACAAGAGCCTTCTTGTCTGCCACATCTTCCTTACAACAACAAACACAATGTCTTCATTCTCTTCATCTTCTGATTCCTCATCTGTGACACCTTCATCAACTGCCACAAAATAGTTTCTCCGGTTTCCTCCTTTGAATTTATTGAACCTTTCTAGTTTATCCTTGTTGTCACTATTAGGACAGTTCATAGCAATATGTCCTATCCGGTTACAGGAGAAACATTTCAAAGGGAGCTTACCTTTGTATTTACTTGTTCCTTTTGAAAATTTCCTGGCAAGAAGAGCTTCAAATTCCATCAGAAACTCTTCATCATTTATTTCTCTATTCTGATTAGGTTCCCCACTAGTGCTAGCCTCTTTTCCTTTTCTAGATGGTATAGCAGAGGCTCTAAATGTTGATTCTATCTTTTGAACACTGCCATCAAAACTATTCAGCTCATAGGCTGTCAACTTGGCTATGATGGAGTCCAAGGACACCTTAGACTTGTCTATTGATCTCAGCTCCTAAATAGCAGCAACCCTTATTGCATAGACTGGCAACAGGGATCTCAGGACTTTACTAACCACAGTGGAATCTTCTTTTTTGCCACCTGCACTCTTGATTTCTCCAACAATCATTTTGATTCTTATTCCATACTGCTGAATGGTCTCTGCTTCAACCATCCGCATGTCTTCAAACTTCCCTCTCAGGCTTTCTTCCTTAGCCTATTTTACATGCTCATCACCACCATAGATATTTTCAAGAGCATCCAATACCTCTTTGGGATTTGCCTTGTCCTGAACATCAATAAATTCAATGTCAGATAAACTACTGATGAGGGCTTACATGACTTGCCCATTTTCTTGTATCTCTCTCTTTTGGTCATCGGTGAGAGTACCGGTAGGAACAACATATACATTTTCAACATAACTCCAGTGTTGAACACCCATGCTTTTTATGAATATCTTCATCCTGTCTTTCCATATACCGAAGTTTTTCCTGTTAAACTTTGGACCTTCCCTCTTCATCATTTGACTAGGATCTTTTCCTCAAGCAGTTAAGCTTACAACACAGAGGACCTGGAGGGGCTCTGATACCAATTGATAACTCAATGATCAACCACTAGTACCAAACCGGTACTGAGAGGGGGGGGTGAATCAGTACAAACACAAATACAGTCCAAAACCGATTTGATAGAAAATACTCTTAATGACTGACAAACAAGGATACTGGTAAAACAAAGTGCAACCGGTAACATCCAGTATAGCCCAATCAGTCTTGAACTGATCACTCAATAAGCTTCCCTCTTATCTCAGTACTACAGTATCATTATATTCTCATGCATAAATAGGTAAACTTAATCATCCGATCTTCACAACAGTGAGTTCAATATGTTTTATAGGTAGGCATAAAACATAGAACCTTCATATGCTTAACAGACAAAACAAAGCATCACAAGACAAAAGCATTTCACATGACACACATATTTTTCATGTGGAAACCCAACTAGGAAAAACCACGGTGGGGATGAATACCCATAAGTTGCTTTTTGAACTCTTTAGAAGTTTGCTCTGTTAGGAGCCTTGTCCAGTTAAAGACATTACAATAGGTTTTGCTAGGAACCGATCCTGTTAGGGATCACCCGGTTAAGGGATACCTGGTTAAGGGTTAAACCCAGTAGGGTCACCTTGTTAGAGGATTTTAAGAACTCAATAGCTGAAAGGATCTCCTAAGCTCTATAGCTTCTCAGAACTCATTAACCTCGAGTTACCCGGTTAAGGGATTTTAATCAAGCCTATTAAGACCACCCTGTTAAGGGATTTTGAATCAAGCTAGTTAAGGCTACCCTATTAGGGGATTTTACAACTATTGAAGTGGTTAGAGATCAACAGGAATAACAATGATCTATTTATAGCACTCAATGCTAATGCAGATCTGGTTGGGCTCCTCTTTACCTTCTGCACATTCACTTTGTAGGCATCTCTTCTCTCCTTTGGTCTGGCAAGAATCACGTATCACTTCCCTTGGATACACACTCACAACTTTTGCCAACAACCTTAGAAAGAAACAGAACATCGACCTTATAGGAAACATACAAGTCAGTAGCAAAAACCCTAAACCCTAAACCTATTAGGTTAAGCAATTCAAGCGGTTCAATCCTGACCATTGAATCATACTGCATTAAATGCAACAATCTTGAATCAATCTCAAGACATTCTCCATCGTCCATAATCCACCGATTTCTTGGCGATTGATAACCCATCACACGTTATCACCGTTTGACAGACTTCACTCATTCCCGAGGTAGATAGGAATAGTCTTCTACATGCAAGATCCTTCACGCCCACAAAGCTTACGTGGCAACACGATCTATCCTCCATTATACTTGTTAACTCATCACACGAAGATCACCAATTGAGTCACACAGACTTGAGGTACTCCAACTGGAAATCATGAAGTGGAAGCTACCTACCAACCAGTAGTCATACAATGCTCCCATGTGCCGGTTCCCATAACTACATGCCGGTTCATCTTGAACAAATATGTCGCTTCACTTTGGCATATAAACCGGTTCATCCTTATGCCGGTTCCTTTCTCTTTTCACCTATCACATATGCCGGTTCTCTTCATAACACATATTGACATCAATGACAACATACAATGTTATTATATCTTCATGACGGTTCACATAATGCCAACAATGTCCTCTTTGCGAAGTAGATGAGGAGGACACCAATCATATACTCCTTAACTACCCCTTTGCTCATCAATGTTGGATTTGGTTCACCAATAAACTTGAATGGTCTGCAGCCTTTCCCAACATCATCTTAGGAATGCTCATGGCCTGGCCTCTCCTTAGGCATGGTTGTCTCTTTGAAGGTTTATGGATAGCTCTCCCATCATCCATAATGTGGGAACTTTGGAAAGAGAGAAATAGGCATCTCTTTAAGAATGAAAAACTAGATGTTCTAAGAATCATCAATAAGATAGAGTCAGCTGTCACTGAGCTCGTGAATAATAGACTTACCTTAGGCTCACTAAAAAATGCCTCTATATCTTATTGGGATGAAAAGATGAAAAAACGATGGAAGGGCTTGTCCTTTCCTCCCTTTGTAGGAGTAGGCCCTATGGCCAGCCTCTGATCAAGGGCGACATGCAGATGGCAGCCCCCTGGTGAAGGGTGGATGAAGCTAAACTTTGATGGGGCTGCCCGGGGCAACCCAGGGCAAGCTGGTATTGGATGTGTTGTTCATAACTGGGAAGGCAAAGAAATAGCATCCCTAGCTTCTCTGGTTGGCATCAACACAAACAATTGGGTAGAACTGATGGCCCTGGTGGAAGGCTTGCTCTTATGCAGGAAACTTGAAGTTAAGTTCTTAGATATTGAGGGAGATTCGGCTATAATTGTCAATGCCCTAAGGAAAGGGAGCATGCCTAATTGGAAACTTAATACCTTGTTGTCAAAGGCTATAGACTTATGCAAAGGTTTTGATAGGTTTATAGTTAATCATATCTATAGGGAAGGCAATAAAAGGGCGGATGAGCTAGCCAACTTGGGAGTTGATGGCATCAAGCTCCTTTCTATGCCAACCTAAGACCAAGTCCTCTTCATCACCCCAGTATCCATCCTCAAGTCTTCCATCCCCTCACATCTCTCTTGCCTGGATCCTAGCTACCTCAGATTAGCCCCCTATTCAAACCTTCCCCTAAACCCTACAGTTCATTTACATTCAATCATATACTCATTGAAGTATTTCCATATTCGTGCTCTCCCAAACTTCAGCTTAGGTAGCGAGGCTTAACCCCTTGATTTCATCTTAATCTTTCCTCTCCATCCAGTTAGTACCCCCACCTTCAAGATCGCAAAGACATCCCTCTTTTAACACCCCTATACTCATATTTGGTAATTGTCATCTAGATCCTCCTCAAGTTAGCCTTCCATCCTCCTATTCAATCATGCTATAGGCATATATTTATATCTACATATATAAACAAAATCTCCCACTCTTGCAATCCAGAACCTTTGCAGAACTATCTGGGACAGAGTAGCTCTCCCTCCACAGATGCTCATATTATTAGTCTCCTATCAGATAATAATTAATCTTACATATATATCTATAAGCATATCTAGATAGTTTACATATCCACATATATATCTATAAGGAGATATGGTGCGATCTCAAACTTTCTCTAATATATATATATGGGTGTATGTACATATATGGGTGTATATATATATGTATGTATATATATGTTTGTGTATATATATACACATACACAAACACATACATACATTCACACATACATACACATATACATATATATATACAGACATACACATATATATACAATCATATGTATGTATGTATGGATGTATGTATATACATACATACATATATATTTCTACAGATATATATATATATATATGTATGTATGTATGTATATATATACATACATATATGTATGTATGTATATATATATATATACATACATATATATATATACATACATATATGTATGTATATATATATATATATATATATGTATATATACATATATGTATACATACATATACATATATATATATATGTATATATTCTTGAGATATATATATACATATATATATATATTTACATATATATATATATATATACACATATATTTTCAAGCATATATATATCTGGGAAGGTTCGGATCCTTGTAGCCTTAACTTTAGATTGAGAGTCATTTTCTATTTGCTCAAATCCTCTAATTCGCTTATCCATATATTCTCAGAGCCATTGTTTAAATATTTTATATAATCTTCTAGGAATATCTCCTCTTACCTCTCACCTTCATTCAGATAGGTTTTAGATATTCATACAGATACTTTGTGATTTATCTGGCCTCATTTTCCCCTACCTACTTGGCTACACCTAAATGTAGCCTTATATTGTCTCGTTGCCCTGTCTAGATAAGCTTGAGGACATTAACAAGTTTAGGCATACAAACATGTTTTCATATTTTATCTAAGTATATGCGGCAAGGATATATAGCTAATACTATTGATGTAGGTGTGGCCTTCCTCTAAGACTTAAGCCTACCTAGCTATCTGCCTCTATATTTTTCATCTTCCGACCCCCTATATCTGGAGAGCTTCGGTTGCTGCATGAAATATTATTGTCGAACATCACACGTTAGCTTCCTTTCTCGATCAAGGCCTTTTGACGGCTCTTTGCAAAGTCGAGTTTATGTCCCCGGAGTGATGGGATAGTTGAGGTACCCTTCGCCTGATGGCTGTAGGCGTTGGTAATAATGATCTTGTGCCTTGAAAATTGCACTCCATGCTCTGTATTTACTCATTTAGTAGTTGCTCATTATGTAGCTTTAAGAGTGCGAGTCCCATTTTAGAATGCTAAGTTGGTCTTCTCTGTCTTCTTTCTGTTAAGCTACAATGGATATGATGCTCAGGCTTTTGGGACTAAAACACCAGATGGCCTTCATCGGCAAGATTAAGGACGAGAGGCTGAGAGATATTCTTGTCCAACATAACTCTTTGATCTCTAGAGCGGTAATGAAATTTCTAGGGAAGGATTTCATTATGAACAAGGACCGAACCAGAGAAAATTCGGATATTGCAGCTATGTTTTTATCCCTCGCAATGCATTTTGAGAAAGATAGGGACACGGTGGTGAAATTATGCAAGAAGGTCTTCATTAAAGACATTCTCAGTGAATTAGAACGGGTTATGGTCAATATAGATGAAGAACTCATATCTCCCAAACCACAGGACTATGATATCCTTATCAAAAAGAATATCTCAGTTCCTCGCTCCCCTATTCTGGTAATTGAAGACTCGGTGGCTTTTGAAGCTCTGCGCTCTGTCAAAAGCAGGAATTTCCTATTTCTCTTATGGATTCTCCAAGTTAAGAAACCCCCATGTGAGAAGTGGTTGCTGAACTATTTGGAGGCGGAGAATATCATGATCATCCCTGATCATGTGCTCTCCCTCATTCCCCTATCGTCCTTTCAGCAGATGCACCAGAGAGTTCCCATGCCTCGCCCCCCTACAAGCTAAGCAAGAAAGGATGAAGGCCCTTCAGGATGGCATTCTTAGAGGGTGCGGTTAAGTTATCAGAGATAACCCTTTTTTGTTTTTAGCAGTTATAGAATACTTAGAAGCAATACTTACTAGCCTTTAAATCTTTTGAATAGGAATGCCTCATAAATGATCTTTTAATACTTTTTTGATGGACTTGAGATGGTTTTCCCTCTTTGCTATTTTTTGATTCATGAAGACATGAAGCTATATATCCATAAGTAATATATAGATATGTGATTATGATTATATAAAGGCATAATGTGGATCTTTCAATCTCTGTTTTCCCTGAAGAAATCTGCTTTCCCGGGTCTTATGAATCGTCTCATGCTTCAGGCATAATTATTAGGGGAAGTTCTAACTAAGCTTTGAGGCTTCGATTATAAGGGTTTTTGCTCTGATACATCTCCTTTTATTGGTGGTCTCAGTTACCATTAGTCAACCCAGGCCCCTCATGAGTGTAATCTTGTTCTACAGATATATATTCAGATATTTATATATATACATATATATATATACATACATACATATATACACATATATATACATACATACATATATATATACATACATATATACACATATATACATATATATATATATACATATATATATATATTCTCTGTTATCTTTCAAGAATATTTATAAACATTTACCTATATAATTATATGTACATAAAGTAAGGTAAATTTGTTCATGTTCATTTTTTCCTGCTCCTGCCTTCTTCTAAATGTACAGTCTCCGATGTATATTTCATTCCTCTCCCCCCTCTCAATATTATTTTCTTACCTTCAATTTTAATAGGGTATAATTCTTGATAGTAAAACAGGGTCATTTTTGCAGGAGATAATCTTGCCACTAATTGTTTGATTATACTAGTGATCCAAGTAGATTACTATATCTAGTAAAACATGGTTTTTATCTTTAGTTAACAGAGATCGGGGTAAAAATAGTAACTTGTATCGAATCTTAAAGACAAATGTTTATATAGACATATTTTAGCATTCTGTTCTGGATACCCAGTAATTCGAATATTTACTCTCGATATTAGCAAGCATCTGAATGCATGATAGTAACTCTAGTGCCACTTGCTGAAGTTCTATATTTTGCTATCCACCTGTCATATCTTAAGACTATGGTTTAAAAGTGGCTAACATGCAAAATTCAGGGTCTGGACAGAAATTTATATCCAGCCTGGCATAATCATATACTTCGTCATCCTCTCTGCTATAAATTTATAGGAAAAGGGAGGTGGGACTGACCGAATCTCATTTACCTACTCTTGTTATTGTAGCCTGGATCTCATCCTTGTCAAGGATCGCATCCAAGAGCATTAATAAGAGTTGGTAAATTGGAGACTCCATATCTGGATGGGTCTTGGGTCTATCATGATTGGGCTCAAGATAAACGAATCTGGAAACCCAACTCAATTTTAAGTTTTATATCTCTATTTATGTTCTGTGAGGATAGGTTTCACAGGATAGTTTATTAAGGTAACTTTCTAGCTTTACAGATAAAATTTCATTTATGATAATGGACTAATCAATACTAACAAATCTACCTAGTGTTTGAGAAACTAACCATGCAGGCCAAACAGGTATACCCTGGGCAATTAAGGGATACTATATACAACCAAAGAACTACTTTAGAGCCAAGCAGGTGGAAGTTAAGGGACAAATGATTTTTGAAACTTGTAAATTAGGGCTTGTAAGGGAGGGGTAAAATAGAAACACCCCCCTCCTAATCACCCTGGCCCGGGGTGTTGATGTATTAAAATCTAAAATTATTGTATATTAAGTCAGGACTAGCTGGACTATGGTCCCAGGCAAGGCCGGACGTTTTCTTGCCTCCACTCTTTCCTACCGGCACTCGCACGATCGGAGTAATGTAAAACTTCAAAATAATTAATAAAATTCTTGGCCTTGACCTCTTCCCGATCAAAAAAATATATATATATTCTCATCAATGTCAATTAGATACTTTGGTTTCCTATGAATGATTCTAGGAGGTGTTATCATCAGTGCATTATGTACATTCAATTCATCAAGTAGACAAGGTGTAATATGTTCATCATTTAATTGATTATTCAATGCGGTATCTTCTTCAATTACATTAGGTTCATATGGTAAATCAAATGTATCTTCTTCAATTGCATTAGGTGCATTATATTCATTTGGTAAATCAAATTGAGATGTTGAGGATGACATACCTTCTTCTCCCATTGTTCTTATGTCGCGCAATTTCTTCATACACTTCCTTTGTCTTTCCTTTTGAGCCTCTCGTTGTTCCATCGTTCCTTGCTTGTTCTTTCCCATGGTTGATATCGGTTGTCCTAAATAGAATCATATTACATATATATGTAAATAAAAGTTCAAAAACAAACAAATAACCATAAATATGCATCTTATCACTATTTTTTGGAATCAAACTATTAAACAAAACTAATAAGAACAACAATTCAATCATTTGAAATCATGCAAAAACAAAAAATTCACTTACTTCTATGTATAAACAGTGATAGAAGTGTAGACATGGTTCTAGTGGGGCCTTCAACGACCTCAAAAGAAGTCAAAAACTTCTTTTGAGGTAGTTGAGGCTCTTGGGCAACTAAAACTGTGTCTATGTACTGCGTACGTGCTACATTAATAACCGCATACACGTTGTTAGTCCATAAAATGTTGGCAAGGCCAATGATATTCTTTTTTCCCATTCTGAACTAATAAGTAGAGCATACGTGTTCCTAAGCCTAAAAAATGTTATCACAGGGTAGCGAATAATGGGATCAGTACCTCGTATGTGCTTACAAGTAATAAGTACCGCGTACGCACTCCTTTGCCTTAAAAAAGTTATGGCAGGGCAGTGAACTAATAGTTTTAGTACCCCGTACGCGCTATTGGTAGTAGAAAAGATGTGAATGAAAAGGGAGGGAGGGAGGGAGGGAGAGAGAGAGAGAGAGAGAGAGAGAGAGAGAGAGAGAGAGAGAGAGAGAGGGGGGGGAGTAGGGGGAGGGAGAGAGGAGGGGGGGTAGAAGGGAAGGAGGGAGGGAGAGAAGAGGGGGGAGGAAGAGAGAGAGAGAGAGGGAAGGAGAGAGAGGGAGAGAGAGAGAGAGAGGAGGAGAGAGGGAAGGAGGGAGAGGGAGAGAGAGAGGGGAGGAGGGAGAGGGAGAGAGAGAGAGAGAGAGAGAGAGAGAGAGAGAAGGGGGAGGGTAGGAGAGAAGAAGGGGTATGGAGGAAGGGAGAGGGAGAGTAGGGTGGAGGGAGAGAGGAGGGAAGGACGTAGAGGGGGAGGGAGAGAGGAGGGAAGGACGGAGAGGGGGAGAGGGGGAGAGGGAGAGGGAGAGGGAGAGAGAGAGAGAGAGAGAGAGAGAGAGAGAGAGAGAGAGAGAGAGAGAGAGAGAGAGAGAGAGAGAGGGGGGGGGGGAGGGAAAGTAGAGAGGTAGAGGGAGGGAGAGAAGAGGGGGGAGGGTGGGAGAGAAGAAGGGGTATGGAGGAAGGGAGAGGGAGAGCAGGGTGGAGGGAGAGAGGAGGGAAGGAGGGAGAGAGAGAAAGGGAAGGAGGGAGAGAGAGAGAGAGGGGGGGGAGGGAAGGTAGAGAGAGGGAGAGAGGTAGAGGGAGGGAGAGAAGGAGAGAAGAGGGGGGAGGGTGGGAGAGAAGAAGGGGTATGGAGGAAGGGAGAGGGAGGAAGGGAGAGGGAGAGAGGAGGGAGGAAGGGAGAGGGAGAGAGGGGGGAGGGAGGGAGAGAGAGAGAGAGAGAGAGAGAGAGAGAGAGAGAGAGAGAGAGAGAGAGAGAGAGAGAGAGAGAGAGGACACCATATGACTAATCTCGATTGTGACTATAGGAATTATAGAAGAAGAGAAAGAGGGAGGGAGAGAAGAAGAGAAAGAGGGATGGGGTATGGAGGAAGGGAGAAGGGGAGAGAGAGAGAGAGAGAGAGAGAGAGGGACTGAGGGAGGGAGAGAAGGAGGGGGGAGGGAGAGGAAGAGATATCAAATCCAGGACACAATATGACCCTTAGAACACAATATGACCCCTAACAACATCTAAGGGTTCATATGACACTATATTATCCCTTAGCACACCGTAGGACCTATAATGACACCAAATGGTGTCCTAAGGGGTCATAGAACACCATAGGACCCTTTAGAACGCCATATGGTGTTGTTATGGGTTATTGGTGTCTCAAGGGGTCATATGGCATCCTATGACCCCTAGGACACCATATGGTGTTGTTATGGGTCGTATGGTGTCTTAAGGGGTCCTATGGTGTCTTAAGGGGTCACAGGACACCATATGACTGATCTTGATTGTGACTATAGGAAATACATAAGAAGAGAAAGAGGGAGGGAGAGAAGAAGAGAAAGAGGGATTGGGTATGGAGGAAGGGAGAGAGAGAGAGAGAGGGGGGGGAGAGGGAGAGAGGGAGAGAAGAACGAGCAGGGAGGGAGAGGAAGAGATATCTAATCCAAGACACAATATGACTCTTAGAACACAATATGACCCCTAACAACATCTAAGGGGCCATAGGGTGTTCTAAGGGGTCATATGACACTATATTATCCCTTAGCACACCATAGAACCTATAACGACACCAAATGGTGTCCTAAGGCATCATAGAACACCATAGGACCCTTTAGAACACCATATGATGTTGTTATGGGTCATTGGTGTCCCGAGGGGTCATATGGCATCCTATGACTCCTAGGACACCATATGGTGTTGTTATGGGCCGTATGGTGTCTTAAGTGGTCATATGGTGTCTTAAGTGGTCATATGGTATCTTAAGAGGTCACAGGACACCATATGATTGATCTCAATTGTGACTATAGGAATTATAGAAGAAGAGAAAGAGGGATGGGGTATGGAGGAAGGGAGAAGGGGAGAGAGCGAACACAATATGACCCCTAACAACATCTAAGGGGTCATAAGGTGTCCTAAGGGGTCATATGACACTAGATTATCCCTTAGCACACCATAGGACCTATAACAACACCAAATAGTGTCCTAAGGGGTCTTAGAACACCATATGACCCTTTAGAACACCATATGGTGTTTTTATGGGTCATTGGTGTCCCGAGGGGTCATATGACATCCTATGACCCCTTAGGACACCATATGGTGTCTTAAGGGGTCACAGGACACCAAATGACCTCTTAGGAAACAATACGACCTCTAATGACACCTAAGGGGTTATATGGTGGGCTAATAAAATGATATATTAAATTTAAAGTTATGAATAGAACATCATACAATGAGACTCCAAGTGAACAAACAACGAGGCTTCGCTAAAAAGCAAGTGTAAGATCTTGACCTAACCCTAAGAGTATTGCCTAAGTTCTAAAACATATGATGCTATTAAATTTGCAAGGTTGTAAGACTGATCTCGATTGTGACTATAGGAATTACACACTTGATTTCTTTCATGGGTATGTACCATTCCAAGTCGTTTGACAAGTGATGATCATCATATACTACCACTGCAATGCATACAAAAAACTTTAATTTCTTTAGGTGACACGCGTTGTGTAACAACATGGGAACTCTCGCATACCCACCACTATCATTCTTCAGGACATCATCTGTGTTACTCTCCCTCTTTCTCTTCCTACCTATTGTTTCCGTTTGAAAAACATATTGCAGGTACTCTGACTCATCATGTTGCTTTGTTGACACTATTTTCCACATCTGCTCTGCTCATTAAAAACACATTCAAGAAGAATATTGCTGCAGGTTTCCTTGTTTGTCACGGTAATACACCCCTATTCCTCCTATTCAATATACACACACAAATCCATCAGTCAATTTTATTAGGAGAGCATACATGATAAAAATCAAAGAGGAAGTTGCAGACAAGAAATAAATTCAATTACTTATATAGAAGTGCAGACACAGTTGCAGTGGGGTATGGAAGGAGGTAGGGAGAGAAGAAGAGAAAGAGGGATGGGGTATGGAGGAAGGGAGAAGGAGAGAGAGCAAGAGAGAGAGGTATGGGGTATGGAGGAAGGGATAAGGGGAGAGAGGGAGGGATGGGGTATGGAGGAAGGGAGAAGGGGAGAGAGGGAGGGAGAGAGAGAGAGGGATTGGGTATGGAGGAAGGGAGAAGGGGAGAGAGAGAGAGAGGCACCTTGTATGCCTTTGAGAGGGGGAGACAATACACTTACATGTGTATATATATACTTAATATATTATATATATAGGGTATGTGCACCAAGTTGTGGTACCAAAAGGGATCTTAAGATGCCACTTTTTTTTTCTGAAATCAGCAAAGTCTGAACTTCAATGACAAATTGAAGATAGTTACACTCCAAATTTGAAGATGCAACAAGAAAAAGAGTTAGAGTGCTTCGAGTCTACTTTCTAAACTACTAATTTTTTTTGAAAATGGTAGAGATTAAGGGCTTCAAAAAGGGGGGCCACAAAAAGTGGTCCTGTTTTTATGCAAAAAACATAACATAGCGTTTGTTGTGGCCCCCCTAAAATGTTAACTTTTTTTTTGAATTTTTAAAATCACTTCAGTGAGAAATTAGCTAACACCTTTTAGTTTATGCCAGATTTTTCAGCTAATTTTTTAATGAGTATATGATTTTTTACTAATTTTCGAAGTGGACACATCCTGAAAAACAGAATTTTGAGCGTGCTCCCCACTAAAATCATTGAAAAATAATCAAAAAAAAAAAAAAAAAAATTTAAATTGTGTAGAATGGAGTCTAGTTTCTAAAAATGTAAGTTTTTTCAAAATCTGATGAACGTGTAAAAATCTATACCCAAAATAGTGCATGTTGGTTTTTAACAAAAAACGGATACACTGACAAAAGAAATTATAGATGAAAGACTTAACGAAATCAAAATTTGAAATAAATTACATTGTTGGATAGCTAAGATGGAGCTCAAGTTTACCACGGTATTTTTTTAACTTCATTGAAACATGTGCAAACCTGACGGAGAGCACGACCAAAAATATGTCAAAATTTTTAATGTTCTGATAAAAACATGTCTCTAGCTTGAAATGGTCGTCGAAACATTTGGGTTGGATGCCCAAGGAAAATCCATCCCATAGGTTTGGTGTTTCCCAAAGTGGGCCATTTGGTGCATGCCAAATATGGCGCTCGCCCTATTTGGTGTGCCCCAAATGTGATGAATGGTTTTTCCATTTGGCGCACACCAAATGTGGTCCATATTCCATATTTGGCACGCGCCAAATAGGGAGAGCACCAAATGTGTACATAGAAACCCCCATCTCACCTCTCCCTTCTTTATCTCCCTTCCCTTGTAGTTCCATCTATCTCTATGAACTAGATCTCATATTCTCTCTCTCCCCTTACCTCTTCTCGAGCTCTTCATTCTTATAGATACATACTCTTCTTTGTCTCTCCCCTCTCTAGCTCTCACAATTCCCTTATTCTCCTATCCCTTGAGCTATCTCCCTCTTCATCCTTACACCCATCTAATTCCCTCTCTCGCCTCTTTCCCTCAGTTTCTTCCTCACTCCCTCCTCTCTCTAGGTCCTAAGGGGTCATAGGACACCATATGACCCCTTAGGACACAATATGACCCCTAACGACACCTAAGGGATCATATGGTGTCCTAAGGGGTCATAGGACACCAGATGACCTCTTAGGTTACCATAGGACCCATAACGACACCATATTCTATCTTAAGTGGTCATAGGACACCATATGACCCCTTAGTACACCATATGGTGTCAGTATGGTTTGTATGGTGTCCGATGACCCCTTAGGACACCATATGAGCCCCTAGTACACCATATGGGGTCAGTATGGTCTTATGGTGTGCGATGATCCCTTAGGACACCATATGACCCCTTAGGAAACCATACGACCCATAATAACAACATAAGGTGTCCTAAGGGGTCATATGGTGTCTTAAGGGGTCATAACACACCATATGACCCGTTAAGACACAATATGATCCCTAACAACACCTAAGGGGATATATGTTGTCCTATGACCCCATAGGACACTATACGACCCATACCGACACCATATTATGTCCTAAGGGGTCATATGGTGTCCTAAGCAGTCATAGGACACCATATGACCCCTTACGACACCATACAACCCATAATGACACCATATTCTGTCCTAAGGGATCATATGGTGTCTTAAGGGGTCATAGGACACTAGATGACCCCTTAGGACATCATGTGACCCCTTAGAACACCATATAGTGTCGTTATGGGTCATATGGTGTCCTAAGGGGTCATATGGTATCCTAACGGGTCATATAGTGTCCTATGACCCCTTGGGATACCACTATCTCCTCCACTTCCATCGGAAAATATAAGGCATGCTCAGACCTGTGAAGCCAGGTGGAGATGATACCCCGCACCTACCTGGTACTTGTACCTACAATAATCTGCATCACCGAACCACACATGCATATATATACAATATAGAAAACATGGCATACACACCAATGAAGGAGAATCGCGATGTTCCCTGTCTCACCGAAATGAGTGAAGGAAAATCATCTCCTTGCATCCAATACACTTGCAAACACACAACATATAATTTCACATTGCATAGGTAAAGTAAAATGTTAGTACATAGCAATAATCCATAAAATGCCATAAATCACAAGTACTGAAATACTGCAAATAAATTATACATCTCGTCTCCAGATAAAGCATAATGTCATTAAAATCTGAATAATATATCATGGTAATGTATCCACTAAAAACAATCAATAATAAAATATGAGTCTAATGAGTTCAAACAAGTATAGGTACTACATTCTCCCCCCCAAAACTAGGCTTACTCCTGGAAGCCTAAAATAAATAAGAATATAGTTCTCTCATCTTCGCTGCATCCTCCCAAGTCACCGAGGTCTCATCATTTGGGTCCCATAGGACCCTTACCTAGTCAATGGTACAACCCCTGAGGATCAAATCTCGATGCTGAAGAATGCGTACGGGCTCCATGGAAAGCTGCCCGTCCTCGACCTACAAAGAGTTCCAATCAAGAACATGTGTCACATCAGGATGATAAGGTCGAAGAACTGAAACATGAAAGACATCATGGATGCGGGATAGACTTGGTGGCAAGGCAAGACGGTAGGCAATAGGTCCTATCCTCTCAAGGATCTCAAAAGGTCCAACAAACTAAGGTGCCAACTTAGAACCCTTTCCATAATGAATCAGACTCTTCTGCGGACGCACTCTCAAGAACACATGATCACCAACAAAAAACTGACAATCTACTCTATGAGCATCTGCATACTTTTTCTGTCTATCCTGTGCCGCTACTAAATGCTCATGAATCCTATCTACCTACTGCTCCATCTCCCGAAGAATATCTGGTCCTATAAGCATCCTGTCCTCTAACCGATCCCAACTCAAAGGAGTGCGGCAAGGATGACCATATAATGCTTGAAAGGGGGACATACCTATGGAGCTATGATAACCATTGTTATAAGCAAACTCCACTAGATAGATATAGTCCTCCCAGCGTGACTATTGGTCCATCACATACATGCGAAGCATGTCCTCCAAAACCTGATTCACTCTCTTTGTTTGACCATCTGCCTCTGGATGATAAGCTGAACTAAAATTCAACTGAGTCCCCAAAGCATGCTGAAGTGAGGTCCACAATGCTAAAGTAAAGATAGGATCTCTATCAGATATGATCCACCTCAGAATTCCATGCAATCTCACTACTTCTTCTAAGAAGACTCGTGCCACCAATGTTGCTATATAAGAAGCTTGAATGGGAACAAAATGAGCAACCTTAGTCAATCTCTCAACTACGACCATGATGGAATCATGATGACATGAAGAGACAGGCAAACCAACAATGAAATCCATGGAAATGATATCCCATTTCCAATCTAGTACTAGATTAGGCTATAAAAGCCCTGCTAGGTGCTGATGCTTTGCCTTCACTCGCTGACACTCTAGACACTTCGACACAAAATCAGCAATGTCAAGTTTCATTCCATCCCAATGATAAATTTGTCTAAGATCTATGAGCATCTTCTTGACACCTGGATGTGTCGAATAAGGTGCACGATGGGCCTCAGTCATGATCAAGATGCAAAGACCCTCCAAAGGAGGTACATAGATTTGTCCATGATGACGAAGAAGTCCATCTGCCTCCAGGTTATACCCATAAAATCTACCCTCTAAAGGCCTTCCGGACTCTATCACAGCTCTAACATCCTAATACCAAGTATCCTGAGGAAGAACTCCAAGAATCCTCTCTCTCAAGTCTACTCCAAGGGACATTGCTGAAACTTCATGCTGCCTATGACTCAAAGCATCCACCACTACGTTCTCTTTCCCCTGAATATAATGAACCTCAAAATCATATTCACAAAATAATTCCATCCATCTCTGTTGTCGAGCATTCAAATTTGGCTGTGTGAATATATACTGCAAATTGTGGTGATCACTATGTAGCTCAAACCGACGCCCTAACAGGAAATGTCGCCATCTAACCAAAGCATGAACTACAGCTGCCAACTCTAAATCGTGAACTGGATAGTTCAACTCATGGTTCTTGAGTTTGTGAGACTCATAAGCAAGCACACGTCCATCCTACATAAGTATTGCACCTATACCTTCCAAAGAGGCATCTGTACATACCATAAAATCTCTAGATGGATTAGGAATTGCCAAAATTGGAGAACTGACAAGGAGTTCCTTCAAGGCCTTAAAAGCTGCTTCACACTGTTCTGACCAAACAAACTTCTTCCCTTTTCTCTGAAGAGAAGTAATCGGGTGTCCTATCCTGGAAAAGCCTTCAATAAAGCAATGGTAATATCTAGCCAAACCCATAAAACTCCTAACCTCTGAAACGTTGGTCGGCACTGGCCAATCAACAATGGCTTGGATCTTTGAAGGATCCATAGATATACCTTCTCCTGAAACCACATGACCAAGATAGTTCACCTCAGTCTGGAAGAAGTCACACTTTGCTAAATTGGCATAGAGTTGATTTTCCCTTAAGCACTGCAGTACCTGACGTAAGTGACCCTCATGCTCCTCCATAGATCTAGAATAAATCAGAATGTCATCCAAGAATACAATGATGAAACGATCAAGATAGGTGCGAAAAACCCCATTCATTAAGCACATGAAAACCGAAGGTGCGTTCGTCAACCCGAATGGCACCACTGTGAACTCATAGTGACCATAATGAGTATGAAACGTTGTCTTATGAATGTCTGCATCCTGAATGCGTAACTGATGGTATCTAGACTTCAAATCAATCTTAGAGAACACCTTGGCTCCCTTAACCTGATCAAAAAGGTCATCTATACGAGGCAATGGATATCTATTCCGGATGGTTACCTTATTTAGTTGTCGATAATCAATGCATAACCGAAGAGAACTATCTTTCTTCTTAACGAAGATAACAGGCGCACCCCAAGGGGAAACACTAGGACGAATGAATCCCTTGGCCAATAATTCTTCTATCTACAATTTCAACTCACTTAACTCCTAAGTAGTCATCCGATATGGAGCTCTCGAAATAGGTTCTGCACCAAGAACCAAGTCGACACGAAAGTCTATGTCTTGCTTTGGAGGCATACTAGGAATATCCAATGGAAACACATCCGCATACTCTCTAATAATAGGATGACTATCAAGAGTGATTTCTCGACTCTCTAACTCATCCAATTCCTCAAGAGAAATTGCAAAAAGCTGACATCCTCTATGCATACACCACTTAAGTTGCATAGTGGAGATCATACGCAGGGATATCGGCCTCTGTACTCCAACAATCTCCACTTCTTTTCCCAAGTCATCTAAACACTCCACTATCTTCTTGCGACAATCTACACGAGCACTGTGAGACGATAGCCAATCCATCCCCAATACAACTCCATAAGAGTCCAAAGGAATAACACGAAGGTCAACTAAAGTAACTATGGTTCCTAATTTCAACTCATAACTGGGAATAAAGGCATCTATAGAAACACGGACACTTGTAGCCAACTCTACTTGCCACCTATCCACCTGCTTAGCAGACGTAAGTCCGCACCGCTCCACAATGGATGAAGAAATAAAAGAATCTGTAGCACCAGAATCAAAAAGTACAGAGATAGGGGTTCCATGCAACATACATGCTGCCTCAATGACTGTACCCTGATGATCAGCTTGGCGGTCATCTACTGCTGCAAATACCCTATGGGATCTCCCTGCATCTCCCACTGTAGGTTCAGATGTTGCTGGCCTCTGACTACCTGTGTTGTGGAAATTTTGAGGGCACTGCGCAGCTCTGTGACCAAACTGCCCACATGAGAAGAAAGCTCCTCTATTACCTGTCGGTCCACTAGACTGCTGGAAACTTCCCTGGCTAGGGGCATGAGATGCACTCTGTGAGGCCTGCCCTGTAGGGCCTTGTTTTCCCCTCTGCCAGTTCCTGCCCTTCTTATACTGAGAATTGCCACCTTGTTGGCCCTAGAACTATTTTGGTTTTGACTGTTGTTGTTGTTGGTGCCCACTCTTAGCGGGTGCTTGAGGAGTTCTAAATGGTGCAGCTGATTAGGACTGATTTCCCTAAGCTTTATTTCCACTGGTAGGTGCACTTCCTATCTGCACACCTGTCTAACCACCAAGTGCACAACTAAGGTTCAGCTCAACTAATCTATCTTTCGCCACTGCTATCTCTATTGAAGGTGGCTCAAACACCTTCACTCCTCCACTGATACGGTCGTTCAAACCTCTCAAGAGATGTTGGACAAGCATAGCCTCATCATTACCAATTTCGGTGTATTGTTTGAGCTCGTAGAACCTATGCTCATACTGATCTACTGTCATCCCATACTGACACAAGGCGTAAAACTCATCTACTCGAGTCTGTCTCTACTGGGGTGAGAGAAATTGTGCCCTGAATCTCTCCAGAAATAGTTCCCATGTAATGGTGTTAATGCATACACCAATCTTCTCCTCCTCTAATCTCCCCCAGATTGAAGAAAATTTATTGAGATGCATAATAGCACATCTCGCCTTGGTGTTTTTACTGTATGGAAACATAGCAAAACATCGGTCTAAACCGATGAGCCAGGTCTCTGCCTCAAGACCAGTACCCATACCATCAAAGTAAGGAGGATTGGACCTCATCAAGTCCTTTATGTGACCCAAGGAAGGTGGATCTCGGACAGCTGGAATCTCCCCTCTCCTTGGTGATCTCTCTCTCTCTCTCTCTCTCTCTCTCTCCTCTGGAACCTGTTGAAGCGGCTCCTCAACCTGAGCATGAATAGGCTGCTCAAACTCAGGCCTTTGGCCTAACCTAGCCAGAACCTCCTAAAACATCTGTCTCAGCTCTTCCCTTTCGAGAACATGTTCTCCTACATGCTGAGAGTTCTGATGAACAGATTGTTCCTGCTCCTGATGAATTGATTGTTCTGGCTCAACACTCACATGAGTGGGTGGCGGTGAAGGACTATGATGGTCAAAACCACAGCCCCATCCTCCACCTCTACCTCCTTTGCAACCACCCGCACAGCCACCTCCTCTAGCTTTCCTAGCCATGACCAAGTACCATAAAAGAGAAAACGGTTCAGATCCATAGCAAGGATAAGACAAGAGAGATACAAACATTATGACCTAAGCAAGATGGTCAAGTGAAAGGCACACTATAAACCCAGAGTACCTAGTTTTGAAACTTGGGCTTTGATACCAAATGTAATGCCCCGCTAGGAACCCTAAAGGAAAACAACACAACTAGGCAACTAAAGGGTGAAATAAATTTATTTTTTTGTGTGTTAAAGACTAAGTACACTAACTAAAACCATTGCATGTTTAATAACACAGCGGAAGTCTAACATATGTTTTCCTAAGGGTAACCAATGAAGATTAATTCGTAGATTATATTAACACCACAGTTAATCCATTTAATTAGATAAAATTGAATGCTTTAGTTTAAAACTACACATACATCCAAATTTCATAATAAAGAAAATAAAAGTATTCCAATGTATCCAATTTCCATAAACCATTTAAACATAAGATCAAAGCAATAACATTCATTTCACTGACATAATATTACAATATCCATAAATACATGGCTTCCAATAATGCCACTGATTACAAAGTTACAATATCAAGGTTACATAAAAGTCTACTACAATGATCACAAGGTCTCAACTGAACAATGATCTTGAACAAGAGCTGGTACATAAGCCACGAATCAAGAAACACCAGCGAAGCCTTTCCTCGCCTGAAGATACAATCCAGAACATCCAATGGGAAGTGGCACTACCACCCGACCATGTGATCCCGAAATGGAACCACCCCACCGTGCTAGGAGATAGTAGAAAACCCTCAAGCAAGCAAAGTAAGACAAGTACGAAAGGACTACAAGACTTCGCAAACATCCATGTGACTCAACTCACAAAACACTAGTGACTCTAAGGAGAAAGTGTCATCACATGTCTTACGGTGGATACCATGGTACAACCTCCATAGGTCCCGGCCCCCATCCTGGGTTTCTCCTGGTAACCTCTCTCGAGCCTCTGGTTCCATCTAAGTCTCATGCGGACCCTACCAATCCTTTCGTGAAGACAAGGTGGTAAGTTTGCCATTCCAGGCCTTCTTGTAACATTATGAGCCCTATACAAGCACTCACCTATGCACGAGGTACATTATCTTAATTAATATTTATCTCACTCCCCCCAATATATTATTAGGTTATCACTGTTTAACTGACTTTCAACGGGTTATCTTGTCAACCACTTCAGGCACGGCCCTCGCTCGAAAGCCACTCTCTCTCATAGAACACTAACAGGAAATGTCTGTCTCTATGAGAACTCTATGGTGAAACAGACAACCATAAATAATCCTGACAAAGCATAGGTGAAGGATACACAATCACTAACCCAAGATTGACCATTTGGACAAAAACACTCAATGGCTCATATCAAAAAGGTTATACAACCACACCTGGTCAAGGAGAAATAATAGCATAGGACACAATGACAATTCAACCAGAATACTAATGAAATTTAAGCTTGACTGAAATCACCATTTACACAAGATCCTAATACAGGTAATCTTTTCTTAAATCAACCAAAGCATAAATTATTTGCAATAAAGATTTTTCGAATAATAAGAAAATACAACTACTTAATACAAATACATCCAAAAATAGGGTCAACTACTGTCTCCTCCACTTCCATTAGAAAATATAAGGTAAGCTCAGACTTGTGAAGCCAGGTGGAGACGATACCCCGTACCTACCTGGTACTTATACCTGCAATAATCTGCATCACCGAACCACACATGCATATATATACAATATAGAAAACATGGCATACACATCGATGAAGGGGAATCGCGACGTTCCCTGTCTCGCCGAAATGAGTGAAGGAAAATCATCTCCTTGCATCCAATACACTCGCAAACACACAACATATAATTTCACGTTGCATAGGTAAAGTAAAGTGTCAGTACATAGCAATAATCCATAAAATGCCATAAATCACAAGTACTGAAATACTGCAAATAAATTATACATCTCATCTCCAGATAAAGCATAATGTCATAAAAATCTGAATATATCATGGTAATGTATCCACTAAAAACAATCAATAATAAAATATGAGTCTAATAAGTTCAAACAAGTAGGGGTACTACAATCATTATGGGTCGTATGGTGTCCTAAGGGGTCATATGGTGTCTTAAGGGGTCATAACACACCATATGACCCATTAAGACACAATATGATCCCTAATGACACCTAAGGGGTCAAATGGTGGGGTCAAATGGTGTCCTATGGCCCCATAGGACACCATATGACCCCTTAGGACACCATACGACCCATAACGACACCATATTGTGTCCTAAGGGGTCATATGGTGTCCTAAGGGGTCATAGGACACCATATGACCCCTTAGGACACCATACGACCCATAACGACACCATATTGTGTCCTAACGGGTCATATGGTGTCTTAAGGGGTCATATGATACCATATGACCAGTGTCCTAAGGGGTCATAGGACACCATATGACCCCTTAGGACACCATACAACCCATAACGACACCATATTGTGTCCTAAGGGGTCATATGGTGTCTTAAGGAGTCATACGATACCATATGACACCTTACGACACCATACAACCCATAACAACACCATGTTGTGTCCTAAGGGGTCATATGGTGTCCTAAGGGGTCATATGGTGTTGTAAGGGGTCCTAAGACACTAGATGACCCCTTAGGACACCATGTGACCCCTTTGAACACCATATAGTGTCATTATGGGTCATATGGTGTCCTAAGGGGTCATATGGTGTCCTAACGGGTCATATAGTGTCCTATGACCCCTTAGGACACCATATAATCACTTACGTGTCGTTAGGGTTTAGATTGTTTCCTAAGGGGTCATATGGTTTCCTATGAGCCCTTAGGACACTATGTGACCCCTTAGGACACCATATGGTGTCATTATGGGTCGTATGGTATCCTAAGGGGTCATATGGTGTCTTAAGGGGTCATAACACACCATATGACCCGTTAAGACATAATATGATCCCTAACGACACCTAAGGGATCATATGGTGTCTTATGGCCCCATAGGACACCATATGACCCCTTAGGACACCATATGACCCATAATGACACCATATTGTGTCCTAAGGGTTCATATGGTGTCCTAAGGGGTCATAGGACACCATATGACCCCTTAGGACACCATACGACCCATAACAATACCATATTGTGTCGTAAGGGGTCATATGGTGTCCTAAGGGGTCATAGGATACCATATGACCCCTTACGACACCATGTGACCCCTTAGAACACCATATAGTATCGTTATGGGTCATATGGTGTCCTAACGGGTCATATAGTGTCCTATGACCTCTTAGGACACCATATAACCCCTTACGTGTTGTTAGAGTTCACATTGTTTCCTAAGGGGTCATATGGTGTCCTATGACCCCTTAGGACACTATATGACCCCTTACGACACCATATGGTGTCATTATGGGTCATATGGCATCCTAAGGGGTCACATGGTGTCTTAAGGGGTCATAACACACCATATGACCCGTTAAGACATAATATGATCCCTAACGACACCTAAGGGGTCATATGGTGTCCTATGGCCCCATAGGACACCATATTACCCCTTAGGATACCATACGACCCATAACGACACCTTATTATGTCGTAAGGGGTCATATGGTGTCCTAAAGGGTCATAGGACACCATATACCCCTTAGCACACCATACGACCCATAACGGCACCATATTGTGTCTTAAGGGATCATATGGCATCCTAAGGGGTCATAGGATACCATATGACCCCTTACGACACCATACGACCCATAACGACACCATATTGTGTCCTAAGGGGTCATATGGTGTCCTAAGGGGTCATATGGTGTCCTAATGGGTCATATAGTGTCATTAGAGTTCACATTGTGTCTTAAGGGGTCATATGGTGTCCTATGACCCCTTAGGACACTATATGACCCCTTAGGACATCATATGGTGTCATTATGGGTCGTATGGTGTCCTAAGGGGTCATGTGGTGTCTTAAGGGGTCATAACACACCATATGACCTGTTAAGACACAATATGAACCCTAATGGGTCATATGGTGTCCTATGGCCCCATAGGACACCATATGACCCCTTAGGACACCATACGATCCATAACGACATCATATTGTGTCCTAAGGGATCATATGGTGTCCTAAGGGGTCATAGGACACCATATGACCCCTTAGGACACCATACGACCCATAACAACATCATATTGTGTCCTAAGGGGTCATATGGTGTCCTAAGGGGTCATAGGGTGTTGTAACGGGTCATATAGTGTCCTATGACCCCTTCGGATACCATATAACCCCTTACGTGTTGTTAGGGTTCACATTGTGTCCTAAGGGGTCAAATGGTGTCCTATGACCCCTTAGGACACTATATGACCCCTTAGGACACCATATGGTGTTATTATGGGTCATATGGTGTCCGAAGGGGTCATATGGTGTCTTAAGGGGTCATAACACATGATATTACCCGTTAAGACATAATATGATCCCTAACGACACCTAAGGGGTCATATGGTGTCCTATGGCCCCATAGGACACCATATGACCCCTTAGGAGACCATACGACCCATAACGACACCTTATTGTGTCCTAAGGGGTCATAGGACACCATATGACCCCTTAGGACACCATACGACCCATAACGACACCATATTGTGTCCTAAGGGGTCATAGGATACCATATGACCCCTTACGACACCATACGACCCATAACGACACCATATTGTGTCCTAAGGGGTCATATGGTGTCTTAAGGGATCATATGGTATCCTAATAGATCATATAGTGTCCTATGACCCCTCAGGATACCATATAACCCCTTACGTGTCGTTAGGGTTCAAATTGTATCCTAAGGGGTCATATGGTGTCCTATGACCCCTTAGGACACTATATAACCCCTTAGGAAACCATATGGTGTCATTATGGGTCGTATGGTGTCCTAAGGGGTCATATGGTGTCTTAAGGGGTCATAACACACCATATGACCCGTTAAGACACAATATGATCCCTAACGACACCTAAGGGGTCATATGGTGTCCTATGGCCCCATAGCACACTATATGACCCCTTAGGACACCATATGACCCATAACGACACCATATTGTGTCCTATGGGGTCATATGGTGTCCTAAGGGGTCATAGGACACCATATGACTTATAACAACATCATATTGTATACTAAGGGGTCATATAGTGTGCTAAGGGGTCATAGGATACCATATGACCCCTTACGACACCATATGACCCATAACGACACCATATTGTGTCCCAAGGGGTCATATGGTGTCCTACCGGGTCATATAGTGTCCTATGACCCCTTAGGATACCATATAACCCCTTACGTGTTGTTAGGGTTCACATTGTGTCCTAAGGGGTCATATGGTGTCCTATGACCCCTTCGAACACTATATGACCCCTTAGGACACCATATGGTGTCATTATGGGTCGTATGGTGTCCTAAGGGGTCATATGGTGTATTAAGGGGTCATAACACACCATATGACCTGTTAAGACACCATATGATCCCTAATGACACCTATGGGGTCATATGGTGTCCTATGGCCCCATAGGACACCATATGACCCCTTATGACACCATACGACCCATAACAACACTATATTGTGTCCTAAGGGGTCATAGGACACCATATGACCCCTTAGGACACCATACAACCCATAACGACACCATATTGTGTCCTAAGGGGTCATAGGATACCATATGACCCCTTAGGACACCATACGACCCATAATGACACCATATGGTGTCCTAAGGGGTCATATAGTGTCCTAAGGGGTCATATGACACCATATGACCCCTTAGGACACAATGTGAACCCTAATGACACGTAAGGGGTTATATGGTATCCTAAGGGGTCATAGGACACTATATGACCTGTTACAACACCATATGACCCCTTAAAACACCATGTGACCCCTTAGGACACAATATGGTGTCGTTATGGGTCGTATGGTGTCCTGAGGGGTCATAGGTAAGTACCATTCTCTACAGTTCAAATAACATTACATATCAATTTTAAGGTTATGTATGAAATAAGATTACATATCAAATGCGGTTACAATTATTTATAATATTTGAATTAAGCTTTGTTTTGACTACAATTTTAGTTAGATAAAATAACTAAACTAAAATTAAAGACACCTAGAAAATAATATATTTCAATGTCTTCTACATATATTTTTCTAAATATAATAATTAAACTAGATATACAATAAAACTTAAATCGCTAGACATTTAACCTACTCTCCAATAAAATCATAATAATAATGTGATACTACCTTTTGTCAAATAATCGCAAGACCTCAAAGTCTAAATAATAAATTTGTCAAATCAATCTATAAATATTTGAAAGACAAACTATGATTAAATTTTTATATAAAATATATATTGAATATCAAATATCATTAAATTTTGAAATATCTATAAAGTTATAAATAAAAGGCTAAAACTTTAGAAGTAAATAAAGTTTTTATATCAAGTGAAGCGTATAAGAAAAATGAGGGCCACAAATGTGTTGGAATGAGGGAACTATTCATACACATGGACCATATGCATATTTAGATTCCACAAATAAAAATGAAATTCATGGTTTGAACGAAACAAAACTCCTTGGTTTGCAATATCTTTGTGTTGGATTGGATCCTACAATATCTCTTCATGTAGATGTGTGACCAATCTCATCATTATGAAAGTGACTTGTAATGAAAAACAATGAGTTTTCAAAACCTAAAATATTCACTTAATTATTTTTATTTTTCTTACGTATTAAAGCATCATTTACAATCATTTATTGCAAATTTAATTAAATATTTTTATTTTATTTTATTAATTTTACATTATTACAATCTATACCTAATCTATATTAATCCTTTCTCATTTTTTCCTATGAATGGCCTAACTTTAGGTTTTTAATTTTCATTTAAATTCATAAGATATAAAATATTTAATCTTCTTAAATATTCTTTGATGTTTGATAAATATTAAGTCGCTTAGAAGTCAATGAATTTTTTTTATACGATGAACAATTGTCACGTGATAAAATGGATTTTCATTTGATTCAATATTTTAAATTTTTTCACAGTATTAAGAACCAACAAGGAAATATGGCTGACAAGAACACTGATAAGAAAAATGGGCTAACAAGAATTTAATATTGCTGACATATACAACACATTTCATTCAATGCATAAAAATGTGTTTTTTTAAGAGAAAATTGAATTTTGCACATATTGTTTTCAATATAACCCAATAGGAATAAATAAAAATGATATTTTTACATTCGTTTAAAATAGAAAATTAAGTTTAAACTATAGAATTTGTGTTCAAAACTTTTAATTCTATGCATCCATTGGTTAAATTAATAATTACGCTAAGAGAGTCTACAATCACATGAGTTGAATAACTTGTGTCAATAAATAACCTATGTATTTTATTTTGACATGTTAGGTGGCATCCACATTGGAAATGAAGCTTATGCTTTGTAATAGTAGTGATGCAAATGAAGCAATGAGGAAATTAATTGCTATTTTTTGTTTCATGTCAGTAATGTTGATGATTCCACTAGGTAGTTCTATGAATTGCAAAGGGGTTCCTTTTTGTGTACGATGTGATATTCTTCTTCATTTCAATTGAGACTAATTTTTTTTAAAGTTATGTAACCTAAAAGTTCTATTTCAACATTCAGTAGAGGAGTTGATATATCTGAACATGCAAGGTGTGGATTCATTTCAAATAGCAGGAAGTGTAAATCTTTTTGGCAATTTTGTGCCTTTTGAGGGTTTAAAAAATGAAGAAGGGACAAATTTATTGGAATAGACATGTGATACCAAAGATCCTCAGACTCACAAAAAATAGATAATTAAGGGCATGGGTATGTTAGAAGGGGCATTTTTAATTCCTTGGTTGTGGGATCAGATCTACAAATTGTAAAAGGAGTTTTATTATGGTGATCATAACTTAACTTTCAAATTTTTATAATCTTAAACAAATTGCAAAATTCATTATTGGAACAGTATTTCAGCTCAACATTATTCTGTTGTGATCTTGGTGGAACGATGCTTCAGCTTAGCATTATTTTGTTGTGAACAATTCTTCACAATGAAGTTTTTCCCAGGTGGTTGCTCAGGACAACTCAACTACCAATACGGTCCCATTGACGAATGGGGTGGCTTCCCGTGGATAGTGGGTGGCTCTATTTCTTCACGGCCTGAGGTGGTTGCTGGGGATTGTGGGTTGCAGCTGGTGTTTCTTCTATTGAGGTTGTCCATCCCGTTGTTGTTAGGAAGGAAGGTGATGTTGCTGGCTCTTTGGTTATTAGATTTGCCTGGGTTCTATTGGGGTTGTTCCTATCTCTGGGGAGATTGTTGGTGCGGTCCCTTTGCTTGGTTTTGTTACTAGGGTTGTTTCTAGCCCCAACCTTGCTGGAGTTGCGTCGTATGTTGGTCACTCCATGGTTTTTGGGTTTCCAGCGCTAGATTTGTTGGAGTGGCATGATGAGGTTGCTAAATTTGAAGAAGGTTGGATTAAGGTTAAAGGCAAACATTCTAAGTGGTCCTCGCCTTCTTTTAGCATGACCCTTCGATCCCACAAGAAGGGTTCCATAGGGAAATCCTAAGTTAGGGGGGTTGTATTTACCCCTGTGGGTAGCTGGAAATTTCTTTTCTTTTTTCTCTCTACTACCCTTTGTTTGTTATGGTCTGCATGCATGGTTCATGGTTTGGTTTAATTTTTCAGGCAACTTTTCTCTTTGGGGTCTCTACCCTTTCTTTGTTTTGTTCTGTCTTGACTTGGTTCTGTACCATTTTGTGAACCTAATTGAATATCTCATGTTGTGGGTTGCAGGAGCCCCTTTTAAAACCTATCTTGTAAAGGGTTTCGGGTCCCTTAAAAACCTATTTTTATCTAATAAAAAACATTCCTTATTGGAATGATTCTATTTTTTTCCTTTAAACTTGCAAATATTAATAGCACTCAATTTTGGATTGCAATGTTTTTTTATTTTTACTATGCACATAAATTGTTCTTCTTCTTTAATGCTACAATAGAATTTCAATTTCATCTCTTAAAATGGGATGTTGTGAAAATAATTGTTTGGTTTAAACTTTTAGAGTGATGTTTATAGGCTCCCATGCAAGTTGTTGGAGTTTGAAAGTGCAAGGGAGATATGAAACCATTCTTTTGGTCATGAAATCACCAAATAGAGAAAAAATTGTACATTTAAGTTAGAAGGGGTTATGTTGAGCAAGGACCACCTTGACTTGTTTTTAATCTATAATTTAATAAAATGATTATGATTTTCTTGGTTTTATTGATCTATATATTGAAGGCTTGCATGGTGATTACATATTTACTTTTATACATGGCTATGTTACTAAAATTCATCCATATCAAAGTGTAAAATTTATAAAATTAAATTGAAACTCAAGCATTATGTGGTAACATACTTTAGGAAATCTAATATATTTGATTATGCTTTTGGATGTTAGGGTTTTCTCGTTATAAGGGTTTTCATAGGGTACATGTTATGTCTTTAGATTAAGTTTGATTCAAAGCATATTTCTTTTTAGTACTTTATAAGTTGATAGTTTTTATGAATTGGTGGATCTTTTACCAAGATTAATTCTAGTGATTTTACATGGAGTTTGGGGAAGTGAGATCCTCAAACAAATAGTGTACATCTTTTTTTGACAAAGTGGTTGAAAAAGTGGTTTAGGCTTAAAGTTCAAGTATGGTTGGGTTAAGGTTGGGATTATCATTCAACTTGGGTTGGGTTAGGGATATGTTTCAATTAGGGTTATGTTTTTGGTTAGGTAAGGCTAAACATTCAATTACAAATAAATTTAATTTAACTTTAGGGTTTAAATAGAGATTAACTATAAATAAGATTAGGGTTATAGTTCAAATAACATTACATATCAATTTTAAGGTTATGTATGAAATAAGATTACATATCAAATACGGTTACAATTATTTATAATATTTGAATTAAGCTTTGTTTTGACTATAATTTTAGTTAACATTTACATAACTCTTTGCCACCTGTGACCCTGCCTGTCACATAATATTTTTTTAATGCTTATCCATTCACCATTGCAGTGAATTCTTACGCAAGTTTTCTCATTAGGTATCTATCTTTTGAGAAAAAATAAGTGGTTGTACTGTACGCTTTGAATATCACATTGAACATATCGATTCCACTGACGGCCCCACAAATGCAATGCTGGCCTTTCGCTGCTGTCTCGACGATACTTCCAGATAATACACAACTAATGCATTATTGCCCATTCTCTCTCTTTCCCGGCAACATCTGTTCCACTACAAAAAGGCACTTATCTCCTGGATTGGTGCCATTTTGAAATATCTTAGCTCGCTGGTCCTTATTTCACACGGAGACTTGTTGTCTTAGGTCAATTTATAAAAAAAAATAAAAAAATTGTATGAATATTTGAAACAACAATATTTAAATTACATTTTTTTTATAGCGTATCAATTGAAGTGTATATGTAAATGATGTGTGGATATAGTTTTCAAATTTTGGATTTCAAAAATGATTGTCTTTAAATTCAAGAACGCAACAATAATAGTTCCAACACATCACATATATAAGTAGAAAGGCTAAAAGTGTCAATTGATTAAATTTGAATTTAAATTTTAAATTAGGTGGGACGAATCTATGACTATGAGGACAACCTCATACAAGGAACTAGTCTCAAGGCATGAAATGGCTATTGTATACACCTAAAAATGGTCTGAAGATAATTAATTAAATAAGAAATTATTTAAATAATCTCTCCTTCCCAATTTAATTAAATTCACTAAGCAATTTGATTAAATCTCTCTTTCATCCACTTATTAATAAATCTAAGGATTTATTAAATAGGTTCATTTCATTTCACCCCTTTAATTAATTAATTCCCTCCACCAAAATCATTTCTTCTAAATCTCCTAATTAATTAAAACAAATCATTCATGAATTGTTGAGATTAATTATCCTTTTTCTATTATTTGAATTTCTAAATTCAAATTCTCCTAACTTCTACCACTCCTAAACCTAACCATTCCTGAACCTAACCCATTCTACCTACCACCATGTCCCCTTTCATCCAACATCTTCTAGAACCTTTGTGACACTTGTCACTAAGTGTTCCCTTTAATCCAACCCCCTTTGCCATCCTCCTCCAATTTAACCATTGATATCTTAAGATCAATCTCAACCATTGATTCATGCCAAACTCACCCCTAGCCTTGGAAAATCCTATAAATAGACCCTATTTTGGAGAACAAATGGCCAATTCATGAATTCAGCCACTTTACTAATTCATGCTCAATTTTAGCTCATTTGCATTGTTACTATAGGCATCTAGCTTATAGTTTATCAGTTTTAGCAATGTTATCATGCTCATTTCATCTTAACTCTTAGCTTAATCATGCTAGGATAATCATGAATTCATATAGCTTAATCATGCTATCATGCTAGATCATGCATCTTAATCATTCAAATCCTCCATCTAAGTGTAGTCAAGTCATTGGAATTTGCATACTAAGATCTGAGAGCAAAATCCACACTCGCATTTACTAGGAGGCAATAAGTTGATTAGCTATGGTTTTACGTTTCATTGATTTAATCTACTAACCATGCTTGCAATGATTTATTGAGTGTTTTGTGTTGCAGGAACAGGTATAACAGGTACACTTCAGAGAGCACGACATTTTGGTGCCCACCGTGGGGCCGAAATTATCATTTCAACCTCCCAAGATTCCTCAAACTTCATCTCTGTCGAATCAAAATCAGAATGTCGTACGAGTTGCCTTTCTGGCTCGTACGAACTTTCTTTTAGTCTCGTGCGATACCTCATCCTGACTCGTACTAGGTATAATCCTGACTGGTACGAGATTTTAAACTACAAATTCTTGTCTCGTACTATGTTGATCCTCTATCGTACGAGTTTATTTTCACTGTCGTACGATAGCTAAATCTTTTTCGTACAAGTTTCTTCTTTGAAAATTGTTTACTCATACTAGGCTGATTTTGTGTCGTACGAGTCTGTTTTTCTCTCTGTGCGAAGTTTAACCCTCTGTCATGCTAATTGCAAATTTGTGTCGTACGAGTCTCTGGTTCTGTGATTTTTTGAAAAAAACTGCAAATTAGAAATTTCAAATTTGTCTATACGTCGGTAATTTGCATTTTTGAAGGCTTTCTGGTCATTTTTAGCCCCTAAGAGTGCCCTTTGAAAATTGCATCTAGAACTCTTGGAGACCTTTCCAACGAGGTAAATGGCTTGTAATTTTGAGTCCCGAGCATAAAGTTATGCCTATCTGAAGTTAGGATAAAATTTCATATAATTTTTCTAAAAATTTCATAGTTCGGATCACTAATGCTAATCTTGTTATGTCTATGAGATATTTGCAGCCTAACTCTTTCTTGCAGATATGCTTGTCAAAGATACACTTGTCAAAGACAAAATTCAAAACAATGACTACTAATGAGTTTTTGCAGGTTGCCTAAGGATTCAGCTAAAAAAAAACTTGGTGTATTCTTTTAGATTTTTAGGCACACTTCAATTTGGGCTTAAAGAAATGAACTATCATGTCTTATGTGTCTTTGATGATAGGCGAGTATGCTCTCACCTTTCCTAGGTGATCAGAAAGCTAGACTCATCTTTTTGCTTTCATTAGTGCATCTCTTGTTAGAGTTTCAAGCAGATCCGAAGCAAATATGAACTAACAATTATATGCATATTTAAATACAAAAGATAAAGAAATAAAACAAGACATAGATAACACAGAGATTTAACGTGATTCACCCAGAATGGGTTACGTCCACCATACACAATCGTCCAATCTTTCTTATTATCTAGGAAAAATAGTACATCAACCTTACAATGCCTTAAGCATCCCAGCCGCTTATAACATGCGTTTTTAGGGCAACAAACAAAGTCGACCTTTTTTAGGGTTTTATTACAATGTCGAATTTTATCAACAAAAAATGGCAAAAATTTTTTTCACTACTTTGCTAAGTGTACAGTACTTTGCTGATCAGTCGCCACATTTCAACAATCTCCCACTTGGAGATTGATCAGGCTCCACACCAAACATCTCTTTAGCAGGCCGGCCCTCCCGAGGAGTTATTAACTCTTAGCCCTTAAGGTCGGTGAGAGGGGAACGACCTAAGTGGGAACGGCTAACGCCAAGTTATCCAACCCACTATAAAATAAATGTGTTTTTGATGAAAATCAAAGAAATGACAGTGCTCGGGAATAGCTCTCCTTCGTACCTTCAAGTATATCAAACCTTGGTTTTCAAGGCTGGGAGACCTCTTAATTGAGTTTATACCCCGACGCGCCAAACGGGTCCCTTACTAGTGCCGGTTAAAATAGAAGCTACCCGATTCACCTCCGAAAGAGTGATAATCTTTGTGCAAGAGAGATAGTAACTCTCCCAAGACACTTGCCATATCATGCCCCCATTAGCATTTGGATTCAGCTAATACGGCGTTGAGAATCCATTGCATGAGATTCAACGGCCGTATTCTGATTAGCTATTGGGTGTGTACCTAAGTCAACAAGCAAAGGTTTTCATTCTCAGCCAACTTCCTTAGGGTTTAGCTTGATTGAGAGTCATTTATCACATCATGCGTTTGCTATGTATTCATCCCTAAATTGAAAAATCAGACACTTAAAACTGGAAAACCAAAGTAAAACATCAAAATTCAATGATCAAAACTCAAACAAGCAAACAATTTTTATCACTGTTCAAATACCTGTCGTACGAGTCATCTATTTTGTCGTATGGTCTATAATCCTAAGTCGTACAAGTTGCTACTATTTATATGAAAAACTCTATTTTGTCGTATGGCTCTATATCTTGTGTCGTCTTAAGCTGAATCTTATGTCATACGAAACTCTGCATCTGTCAGTCCAGAGCTGTGTCATGCATGCCTGTTTCAGATTTATCATTTCTGCCTAATCAATTTGCAATAAGCATAAACACATGTTATCTGTCAAGTATCATCCGTCAAAATCAGACTCTAGAAGATAAACACCCCAAGATTTTCAAGTGCTCACCCTTAACAAGTTCAAGATCTAAACATCTCAAAGTGCATTATCACCCTCTTTGATAAACTGATCACTCAAACATAGTTTCTCATCAGGATCAATCATCCTTTATCACGAAATTGAAACGTTTGGTCAGGATAATCTTGTCCCACATCGTAGGATATATCATTCCTACTGGACCTGGTTCTTATCAAATCATCACCATTGCACTCCTAAACCGAAGATCGAAAAACTTACAAACCTTTAAACACTTGAATTCTCTTTTAGTGTCATATCACTCTATGGCCTTGAAATTGACTATTGATCACTTACCAAAACAACCTTTAAACAATCAAATCTTAGCACAATATCAAACACAATGCCCATTTTAACAAGAGAGCAGAGACATAAGATCGCTGAAACATTTGCAATAGCTGAAAATCATACCGACATGACATACCAAAGCAAAACACAAGAAATACACATGACAAACCAACATATCAGAGCAATCAAACAAGTCCAAAATAAAAATCAAACTATGTTAAAACCTCACAAGGATTTAAACACATATCCAAAGAAAAGTGGCTCTTTTAGGCACCTCTTAAAGAGATCCCTAAAGGATTTGGCTAAAGAAGATCAAAATCATGCACCCATGTCTAACAATGATCCATCCATCCATAAGCAAATTGATGTTCCAAAGGCATCTATTCCAACACCTCCTGAAAGCTTGCAAGAACCTTCCATAGCATCCTTGCCAAACAATGCATCCAAAGCTAAAGTTCCCCAAGCGATATCCATAATGACCATCAATCCTATTTCAGAGGATCCCATTCAAAGCTCATCTCCTTCATATCCAAGCATTGATTCATTGCAAAATCCCCATAGCACTTCCTTGCAAATTGAAGTCCTCATTCATAGAATGCTTGTTAAACGTGTCCTAATAGATGGGATAGCTAGCTTGAACATTTGCTCTTTGAGTCTTGTTCATGCTCTAGGCTATTTAGAAGATGCATTTGATCCCTAGAAAAAGATCAAAATCAAAGCACATAATGAAGAAGAACATTCATCTAAAGGAATGGTGATATTACCCATCACAGTGGGACCTTTGCAGAAGGACATAGCATGCCAAGTTTTAGACTTGGACCTACCATACAATATACTCTTGGGGAGACCATGGATACAGGATATACAGGCTATTACATCAACATGTGATCAGTGCTTAAAATTTCCATACAATGGATAGGAAGTCACAATATCAGCAGACTCAAATTCAGTGCAGTGTTGTAATAATCAGAAATCAGCTCAAGAGGTCATTGTTCCACATAACAGAGAGGTAGTAGTTTCAAGCACACAATCTAAGGAACAATCATTTGCATCAATTTTGTCAAACATGGAAGAACAAATGTAGCTAAAAGATCAAGGAACTGGAGAATATTTTCTATCATGGAAAAACAAACAAGAGCAACTTCAAATTGAAAGGGATGAGGAAGCAAATATAATAGTCGATGTAGTTCATACATATGCAGAACAAATGTTAGGGACTAGCCTACTTGAATCAGAATCACATGCGACTGACATGGACTTAACTAAGGATGATCAGGATTTTCTTGTACAAGGTCATTCTGATGAGAGTATCGTTCTAGACATCGACATACCTACTAAAAGCCTTGACATCTCTATCATGACCCCTAATATCGTTGAAACAATTCAACCTGAAGATCCTTTATCCTTAAGCTATCCTAAACCTATGGACTGGGAAAATGAAGGACATACTGCTATTGATACCTTTCTGAATGACCATGCCATGTCCTTATATCTTGAGGAAATCAAACCCGCAACAACTTTCATCAGGGATTCTGCTAAAGTATCTTTGAGTCAAATGGATGTCAAATCTCCTAGTCGCAAAATTGAAAATAAAGAAAATAATATCAGGTCTAATGCTGAAAACCATTATTTGGCAACATTAGATCGGGAAAAAGTAAAAATAAAGGACGAATCTAATGGTGAAAACCTCCTCGAGGCGCCGAAAGATGGGAGATTTGACACCTTACCAGAATGTTATCAAGAGAAGTTATCTATCCTAATAGAACCAACAAAGGCAACTATCATTAGCACAACTGATCTACATCCACTAGCAATCTCTTTATCAGAACTAGCAAGGCAGAAATACTTGAAACCATTCAAAAGATGGCAAGTCAATTTTACCTATTCATATACAGACGTTCCAGGGTTCGATCCATATCTTACAATACATCACCCGAATATCAGTCCAGGAGCAAGCATCAATAATGAAACACATCATGGATCAAGAGCAAGCAACAATAATGAAAAACATCATGGATCAAGAGCAAGCATCAATAATGGAACACATCATGCATCAGGAACAAGCATCAATAATGGAACACATCAGGGATCAAGAGAAAGCATCAATAAAGGAACACAACATAAATCAGAAGCAGGCATTCTATTCATCAAAATGGCTACAGAATGGAATATTAAACAACTTCAAGTCTTTGGAGACTCTCAGCTTGTCATTCATCAAATCAATGATGACTATCAAACCAAAGATGACAAACTAATGCCTTACAAAAAGATGGTGGATGATTTCAAAAAGTACTTTGTAGAAATAACTTTTGAACAGATCCCCATAAATGACAACAAAGCAGCAGACACCATGGCTACACTTGCTTCTCTATTGCAGACACAGGAAAATCAAGAGCGTTATGAATTCCTAGTTGAAGAGTTGTTTCATCCCGCCTATAATTGTCTTGATTCCCAAACCATCTGTCAACTTATTGGACACGATTCCTCCTGCTATGGCCAAACTTACACATACTTGAAAGATAATATCCTACCTCCTGACTTATCAAAAAACCAAAAGAGAAACTTTATTCGCCAATCCTCCCATTTTACTCTTGTCGCAGATACCCTATATAAACGAGGTCTAGATGGTACTCTCTTAAGATGTCTTGAACAAGAAGAATCTGAGAAGGCTTTACATGAAGTCCATAACGACATTTGTGGCACTCATTCAAGTGGTCTTACCCTTTCGAAAAAACTCATGCTTGGGCTACTATTGGTCGACTATGGAACGAGATTCTTTTAAGATAGCAAAAACATGCAAACAATGTCAGATCCATGGGAATTTGATCCATGCACCAACACAAGAACTACATGCTTTAGCAACATCTTGGCCTTTTTGTCAATGGGGACTTGATCTAGTAGAAAAGATAAATCCTTCCTCATCTAATGGACACAAATTCATCCTGGTAGCTATTGAATATTTCACAAAATGGATTGAAGCTATACCTCTCATCAACATCACAGGAAAACAAATTGTTGCGTTTATCTTGAATTATATCATTTGTCACTATGGAATACCAATGACCATTATCACTGATAATGGGCGACCATTCAAGAATCAAGATGTACAAGAACTATGTGAAAAATTCAAAATCCAGCACAGATTCTCCACACCATACTATCCACAGGGAAATGGGCAGGTAGAAGCATCTAACAAAACTATTCTAAAAATTCTCAAAAAGACAGTGAACGATGCTAGGAAAGATTGGCATATTCAACTAAACCCTGCTCTATGGGCTTACCGCACCAGTATCCGCACACCGACAGGTGCCACACCTTTCTCTCTTGTATATGGATAAGAAGCCATATTACCAATCAAAGTAGAGATACCTTCTCTACGTGTATCACTAAAAGGTCTCATCCTAGATGAAGAACAAATAGTATCTAGACTGCAAGAGTTAGAACTGATCCATGAATGAAGACACAATGCCTTTGATCATCTAAAGGTATATCAGCAAAGAATGTGCCTGAGCTATAATCATAAGGTCAAACCAAGAATCTTTCAAGTTGGAGAACTAGTGCTAAAAGAAAATCCACGCAACCAGGCAGATTGAGAAAAGAAAGGCAAATTTGAACCAAAATGGTTAGGTATGTTTGTGGTCACATCAGTATTTGGATCAGGAGCATATCAGCTATCAACACAAGATGACGATCAAATCAAAGAACCTATCAATAGCATGCACCTGAAGAAGTTCTATGTCTAAAAAATCAGAAAAATCAAAAACAGTGAAAAATCATAAAAATCAAAAACAATGAAAAATCAAAAAAATAAAAAACAGTGAAAAATCAAAAAAATCAAAAACAGGGAAAAATCCAAAAAATCCTAAAAAGTGAAAAAGCAGAAAATCCAAAAAAATCAAATATTAGAAAAAGTGCAATAAAAACAGATGGTGAAAACCTGGCAAACAAGCGCTATATGTCCGCTAGCTCTTCCATCTATTAGTTCATGCATTTTTTTCCGCTTGCATTCATTTTCAATCAACGTTGATCATCATGAAGCCTTTATACATACGCACGCATCCCAGGTGGCTTCTTACCATGGTTTGGATCATTGGATATATCATAATGACTTTGTTTCTAAGCTTGGGGCAAAATCTTACACCTAGCTGGGGGCAAAACTTGAGATCATTTGGAGCTTAATCAAACAAGTAGACCAAACAGTTAGACAATTCTTATCAAGCAAAAACTGAGACACATCCAACATTGAACACAAGATCAAACTATCAACTATCAAGCTATCACAAAGTCAATCTAAGCACATCACACACTTTTCAGTGGATAATATCTTTTTGAATAATGATTGTAACATGATTGTTCAACTTTTTCTTTTCGCTATCATGATTTCTGAGTGACTCTAGGATGTCATTGACTAGAGGAACAAGGAAGAAACATGATATTTTTCTTGTCTGATGTCTGAAAATTAATCATTAATATGTGCAAATTTGTCTAAGGACATGATCATCAGAATATCATTGAAGACATTTCCGATTTGCGTATTGAAATGATTAATACTGCCTGTTTTACGCAAACAACACTCAGGTCATCTCGGTTCAATTATACCTCGATGCTTGTGTTAACTTGCTATATCAAAATCCAGGAAAGAAGTGCTCAAGTCATCATGGTTTAATTATACCATCGATGTTTGCACTCACTTCCCACATTTCAAAAGCTCAATGATGACAAAAAAAAATGCAAAATAATCCAGTGACTAGTCCAGTCATAGCTTTGCATTTCATTTTTGCATGGATCCCAAAAGCTCCTTTTATCCAAGGTCAAATCTATCGCAGGAATCATCAAAGTATCATCAAAAGTGTATACATAATCAGAATGATGATTCATATCTCTCCAGATATTGGCAACTCAACAAAAATCTTATGCTATCTCCCTCAAATGCATCAACATCAGCATATCCAAAAATTTCTACAACTGATATCAACAAACTGTCAGTTCTTTATCTAATCAATCTTACCAAATGAAATCAATCAATCAAACCTAATCAACTCATGTCTTATATAGGATGTATCCTTCCTGAAACTAGACGTGATCATCAATGCCTTATACAAGATGTATCCTTCCTAAAACCAGATGTTATGATCATCCGTGTCTTATACAGGATGGATCCTTCCTCACACCAGACAAATTGATTCTGACTCATGTCTTATACAGGATGTATCCTTCCTGAAACCAGACGTGATCATCAATGTCTTATACAGGATGAATCCTTCCTGAAACCAGATGTTATGATCATCCATGTCTTATACAGGATGAATCCTTCCTGAAACCAGACTGAATCAAATCAATCAAGATTTTTCAATCTTACCGATCTAGGCAATCAAGCTAATCAAAGAACTCACACTTTCATCAAACAACAGTTGCAGAAATCAAATCAAATCTATCAGGATATCAATCTCGCAAAAACTCCAAAGATCAATTATCTCAATTGATCCCCCGAGGGGGCATCATTATACCAGAATTTAGCAATCAAGAGCTGGGGCATCCTATCAAATCAATACCATCATCAAAATGAGATTATTCTTTGAATCAACGTGTCATCACACCTCGCTTCAAAGAGGGGCAAAATGTATACACCTAAAAATGGTCTGAAGATAATTAATTAAATAAGCAATTATTTAATTAATCTCCCCTTCCCAATTTAATTAAATTCACTAAGCAATTTGATTAAATCTCTCTTTCATCTACTTATTAATAAATCTAAGGATTTATTAAATAGGTTCATTTCATTTCACCCTTTTAATTAATTAATTCCCTCCACCAAAATCATTTCTTTTAAATCTCCTAATTAATTAAAACAAATCATTCATGAATTGTTGAGATTAATTATCCTTTTCCTATTATTTGAATTTCTAAATTCAAATTCTCCTAATTTCTACCACTCCTAAACCTAACCCATTCTACCTACCACCATGTCCCCTTTCATCCAGCATCTTCTAGAACCTTTGTGACACTTGTCACTAAGTGTTCCCTTTAATCCAACCCCCTTTGCCATCCTCCTCCAATTTAACCATTGATATCTTCAAATCAATCTCAACCGTTGATTCATGCCAACTCACCCCTAGCCTTGGAAAATCCTATAAATAGACCCTATTTTGGAGAACAAATGGCCAATTCACAAATTCAGCCACTTTACTAATTCATGCTCAATTTTAGCTCATTTGCATTGTTACTATAGGCATCTAGCTTATAGTTTATTAGTTTTAGCAATGTTATCATGCTCATTTCAGCTTAACTCTTAGCTTAATCATGCTAGGATAATCATGAATTCATATAGCTTAATCATGCTATCATGCTAGATCATGCATCTTAATCATTCAAATCCTCCATCTAAGTGTAGTCAAGTCACTGGAATTTGCATACTAAGATCTGAGAGCAAAATCCACACTCCCATTTACTAGGAGGCAATAAGTTGATTAGCTATGGTTTTATGTTTCATTGATTTAATCTACTAACCATGCTTGCAATGATTTATTGAGTGTTTTGTGTTGCAGGAACAGGTATAACAGGTACACTTCACAGAGCACGACAGCTATAAACCTCAACAAATATAATGTGTAATGAAATGAGTGCAAGCATTGGTGTGATAAACAATGGAATAGGGAAAATGTATAGCATCTAAGATAAATGGGTATATGTGTAGGAATGTGTGTAAGGGATAGTTGGAAAAGAAAGGGCAAGGAGCATAACTTTGCACAAAATTATAGTATGTATCAATATTGTTTGAGTAGGTGTCATACACCATACAAGACTGATTTCATATTAATTTATTTTATTGTTTACTTATTTATTTCACCAATATATTTGGGGCAACCCATTTGGAGTGGCACTAGTGTCACATGTGATTTGTACTTTGGTCAGTTTCAAACTCACTAACTATCATACAAGTTTCTATTTGCAACTATGACAACTTGTAAGGTGTGCAAGAGTTGTTGGAAAGGAAAGAGTATGATAAGAGGGAGTTAATAGAGAATGTTGGAGTAGTTACAAACTTGGTCAGATTAGACTAGGTGAGTGCCCAATTTTGGTAATGGTAGTTTCTAATTAGTTCTTAGTTAAGTTTTTTATTAAGAAAAATAGGTTTTGAGGGGAGCCGAAACCCCTTACATCAAAGAGTTAAAGATAAAGCATTAGAGTATCATAAAAGAAACTAGGTCTAAGAAACAAAATGTGTTGCAATCCATAAGAAATACAACCCAGCAGCCACAGAAAGACTAGCAAAAGGCCAACGAGATGATAGCAACAACAACAAACACAGACCACCTACTTAAAAATGTCTAAAGCCTGGGATGCCTCCTTCTCAAGCAGCAAAATAGCCTTGGCAGCTTCCTTAAGGTCCAACAGGTCCTGTGGAAGAGACTCTTCCACCAGTTTAGTGCTCTGTCTTGTTCTCCTAGTAGTGCAAGGAGTCATCTTCGAGCTCGAGGCCCCAGCTTCATTTTCCAGATCCACTACATTCTTCTCATTATGAATTCTTAGTTAAATTAGCTTGATTGGGTGTTGATATTTATGCATTGATATGGATAAAAAAAATAGCTAGTAGTTTCTAGCACATAATTTTAGAAACTATTCATGGTTTATAGTTTTGTGCATGCATGTATAGTAAGGTTGGAAATATTATCATAATATTTTGTGGATAGCATTATTTTACTAAAATATCTCTAGTATTGTATAATTGACTTGCATGACTTTCTATGGAGGATTAAACCTTTAGAGTTGTAATGTTGGTGTTATTGGGAATAAATTTTGTTTGAGTTTAGAAGTCGGCTTTTTTTTGAAATGGTTTTGCTAGGGTAATAATACTAGGTTAATTAAATTTTTGTGAGTTACATGTTGCTGCATATTAGTACATGTCATTTTCTTATATAAATTATTAGATCTATGTCTCTTCACTATCTTGGCTCATATATTAATGTAGGAAGTATTTCTTCCATCTTGCTTCCCTTTTTCTGGTATCAAAGCTTGATCAACTTGAGACCTAACTGTTGGAAAAATATTTTTGAGCTAAGTTTGGTTTGAGTGGGAGGTGTGCAAATAGAATATCTTTTCTTTAAGGAAGATGGCAAGAACAAAATAATTTTTTTTTGTTTCTATTATGTAGGGACAAGTCCAACTATTTGGGACTAATTCATGATCAAGAACTTGTATAGAACCATTGAATCCAAATTGTGTATTTTGTAAACTTATATTCTTCCCGTTTTCTTGGTGTATTTTGTAAATTTGACTTATTTGGGGCTAATTTTCTTTATGTTAATTCTATAACTTAAATAATTACAATTTCATTCTATAAGTTAAAAATTATTTTAATTTAACGTTAAAGTTTCTTGTACTTTAAAGATCATAAGTTTACTAAGTTAAAAAGAAAAAAAAGGTAGTGCTAAACTAGTTGTTCCCTTAGATTGGATTTGAGAAATTAAAACTCCTTGTGGAAATAAGTTTTCAGTCAAACTTTGTGTCACCTATCATTGTATCTATTATTTGAGCATAATTACTACTAAAAATATTAATGGTCACTTTGTAACACTTGCCTTTGGACTTACACATATTATGGAACATGTTTTTATGTTGAATTAGTATCTTGGTTCCTTATGGTAGATTTAAAAGAACTTTTCTCATAATGAGTATCTATGATTGGGCCTATACCACTATTTGGTGATTAAACTAATCCTCATCTTCTTGTACAACCTGTGTTACTACATCCTTCTTGCCATTGTCTTTAAATTCATTAGTGACACATGATGGTCACACTTGAAATAGGTGCCTAAAAACTGTCTTTTGTGGCTTTTAGATCATCTTTAATATTTTCTTTAAAATTGTACAATTTGCACTATGATATTTGTTAATAGAATTGGAAAGTATTCTCCCCTTACCCCATCAACCTTATCTAGATATTATAGCATTAGATCTACCTTTATATATCCTTTATATTATTTTTTGCCTCTAGTTCAACTTGTCCTTACAAATTTTTAATGTGTATTAATAGTCATATTCAATGGTGCAAATTCCTGATATAATAATATAATATTAGATAGTAAGACATAAGATATTTATGTATTATGCCACCTCATAATCTAGTTTATGACTCTAGATTTTATAATGATTCTATAAAATTATTTAGCACAACCCTTCATAGGCACCTTGTATTGAATTACAAATTTTGTATCTTCTTCAAAAGAGCCAAAATAACTTTCAACTTGGTGGAAATTCAATTTGAATGGGTGGTCTTCTCAATTTCATATGTTGGTTTGATCCAATTGTGACTCATTCCGCTGCATTGTGGCAATCATTTTAGCCTACTTTAGGTGATAATCATCCTTTGAGGACATTATAAGTCCTTTTAGCCTACTATACTCAAATTTCACAAAAAAAAATAACCTCCATTTGTAGGTTTTATCAAATGCTTGAGATGTTTTACACCAATCTCTCGTCACCTATATTCATGTTTAGGTCTTTGAATTTCCCTTGATCTCCATTCTCACTTCTTCCTTGTCTTCAAATTCACTATTAACTTCCTCCTACACATCTCCTTTATGTTGATCTTCCTCCATCACATTCAATTTTTTTTGTATAACTCACATCTCTATAACTATGACTAATCTCCCAACCATGTGAGAAATTTTGGTTTTAACATTTAATAGAAAATATTTTGGGTGGAATTATTTACTTTGTGTCTAAAAAACATATATGGTTAAAACTATATAAGACTCTAGAGGTCTCAAAGGAATTCACTGCATAGTAAGTCGGGATTTGAGAAACTACTTAAAGATTGTCAAACCAAGCAACAAAACACAACACTCATTTGTAATTCTTGTAGTCAATAAAAATTAAAAAATTATGAACATTACATGTGGAAAAATACCCAACATTAAAAATAAAATAAATATCTATTCTAGATTATTAGCTTACAAACTTAATTCACTAGTAAATTTTCTACTTCTCTTAGATGCTTTGTTTTACAATTTGAGTGTGTGTTTATACATATTTAAGTCCAAACAAAACCTTCTAAAATCCACCATTAGTGAGGATAACCATCCAAGATTGATGTTTTGTTACTACTCCATCTTATGTGTTTAATGTGGATTGATAACTAACGAGGGTCTTTGAGACAAATTATTTTCATATTGGGGTAAGTGCACAAAGATGGTGGTTAGAAAAGTGGACACACCCAAAAAAACATGAAAAACAACAAAACACGCATGGGGTATTTCAAATTTAAAGAGCACGTACGCGTTTAGGCTCGTTTTTCCGAGCCTAACCAAAGCTAAACTGCATACGGGGTTTAAAGTATACTAACCGCGTACGCGGTTTAAAAACTAAAACTGCGTACACGATTTAGAAACTAAAAACCCCGTACGCGGTTTAAAAACTAAAACCGCGTACGTAGTTTAGAAACTAAAAACCTCGTACGCGGTTTTAGTTTGTAAACCACGTACGCATTTGTCTGTTAATAAAATAAAATTAATTTAGCATTCCATTAGGTTTTTCAGTAGGATATATACATAAAATATAACATTTAAGTATAAGAAAGATAAAAGACAAAGAGAACTACTTAAATGTTTATTTCTCTTTGTCTTTTATCTTTCTTATACTTTAAATTATATTTTATGTATATATTGTCAGGATGTTTGAGAGTGGTTCCAGATCTCTAAGAGTTATAATGCAAATTCTAGTTTTTTGAGTATTCTTATAAATTTCAGACTTAGTCAAATTTCAGTAATCAACATGCTCATATCGGCATTATCTCTCTCGTCTCTTCCCTATATTCCCCCTCTCTCTTCCTTAACCCCTACCTTTTTGTCTCTTAGGAATCTCCCTCTCTACTTTCTTCCCTCTCTTGGGTATCTCTCCCTCTCTACTTTCTTCCCTCTCTCGAGTATCTCTCCCTCTCTTCCTCATCTCCCTCGCCCTCTTTCTCTCTTTCATTTATCCCTCTCTTTCTCTCCCTCTCTCAAATATCTCTATCTGTCACTCTCTCCCCCTCTTTAGTGTCTCTCTCTCTCTCATTCTATCCCTCTCCCTCCCCCTCCCTTTCTCTTCCTTTGTCAAGTATTTCTTTCCCTCTAACTCTCTTTCTCTCAAGTCTCTCTCCTTCTCTCTATCAAGTCCCTAGATATCAACCTTTATCTATCTCTCTCTCTCCTCTTCTATCAAGTCTCTCTCTCTCTCCTCTTCTATCAAGTCTCTCTCTATCTCTCTCTCTCTCTTCTCCTTTGTCAAGTGTATCTCTTTCCCACTCTCCCTATCTCCCCCTCCATCTCTCTCTCTCTCTCTCTCTCTCTCTCTCTCTCATTCTTTATCTTTGAAGTCTCTCCCTCTCATCCTCTTTCTCTCAAGTGTATCTCTCTCTCATTCTCTCCCTCTCTCCCTTTCTCATTATCTCTCTTTCTCACTCTCTCCCTCTCTCCCTCTCTTCGCACCCCTCTCTCTCTAGTCTCTTGTACTCTCCTTCCATCCCTTCCTCCCTCTCACTCAGACTCTCTCTATCTCTCACCCTCTCTTTCTCTCTCTCTCACCTTCCCTCCCTCCACCTCTTAGCTCTCTCTTTCTCTCCCAATCCGTCTATCCACCTCTCTCTCTCTCTCTCTCTCTCTCTCTCTCTCTCTCTCTCTCTCTCTATCTCTCTATCTCTCTATCTCACTCTCCTCCTCTCTTAGGTGTATCTCTCTCCCATTACCTCCCTCTCTCCCTCTCTAGGGTCATATGGTATTCTTAGGGGTCATATGGTATCCTAGGGATCCATGCATGGGTAAGTGCACAAAGATGGTGGTCAAAAAGGGGGGTATAAGTGGACACTTTTTTTTTTCTGAAATCAGGTGAACCTGAACTTGGAGGCAAAATTTGAAAGTCATCCACTCAAGATATGAAGATAATCAAAGAACAAATATTTTAGTACTCTAAATCTAGTTTCCAAACTACTAAACTTTTTCAAAATTGGATAAAATTAAGGGGGTCAAATCCTTCGCGCATGAAAAACTGACCCTGATTTTTTCTGAAAAACATAACATAGTGTCTGATGTGTGCATCAAAAAAGTCATAGTTAGATTTAGTATTTTGACAAATCCTTTGGCAGAAAGATAGTTAAGAGTGAGCACTAGAAGATGTGTATTTTTTTTGTAATTTTTTGTTGAGTATTTTTTTTTTATGATTTTTCCAATCGAGCACATCTTGAAAATTAGGTACCTGTTCGTGCACGAAGCATAAGTTGCACTAAAAAAATCCAAAATACAATTTATTTTTTTTAATTGTAAAGAATCAAGTGCACTACAATAATATATAAAGTTTTTAAAATTTGGATAAGTATATCAAAAGTTATTCAAAAAATGGTGCACCTATGTCTGTGAGAACTATGGAGACACTAGTAAAAGAAATTCAATAATAATATGTTGTTGTTGTTCAAATTGAAAACAGATTATATGGTTAGAAAGCTCAGAAGATGGGTGAAAATATGGTGGCAATTTTAGAAATGCCCACTTTATGAAGTGTAAACCTGATGATGACAAAATCGATAAACCAAGTTGATAAAATAAAACACATCAAAAATGAGAGAAATGGAGGGAAATCAAACTTCCAATCGTAGCTTTGTCATCCAGGCCTATTTCCAAGCCTAAACAGTCAAAATCCCGTACGGGGGGTACTTATGGTTTAAAAAGTGCATATAAGGTACTTATAGTGTAATCAGCGCGTACGCACTTGTTTCCCTATAAATAGCGCGTACGTGCTATTTTATAATATGATATTCTATGTATAATATGTGTATATACATATAATGTATGTAATATATAATATGTGTATATACATATAATATATGTATAATATGATTGTATATATAATATGTTTATATACATATAATATATATATATGAAACTTATATATACACATGTAAGTGTATTGTCTCTCCCTCTCAAACGCATACAAGGTCTCTCTCTCTCTCTCTCTCTCTCTCTCTCTCTCTCTCTCTCTCTCTCTCTCTCTCCATACCCCATCCCTCTTTCTCTTCTTCTCTCCCTCCACACCCCACTACAGCTATGTCTGCACTTCTATAGAAGTAAGTGAATTTATTTCTTGTCTGCAACTTCCTCTTTGATTTTTATCATGTATCTTCTCCTAAAAAAATTGACTGATGGATTTTTGTGTGTATATTGAATAGGAGGAATAGGGTTTGAAATTGAACCACGGGTGTATTACTGTGACAAACAAGGAAACCTGTAGCAATATTCTTCTCGAATGTGTTTTTTAATGAGTAGAGTAGATGTGGAAAATAGTGTCAACAAAGCAACATGATGAGTCAGAGTACCTGCAATATGTTTTTCAAAAGAAAACAACAGGTAGGAAGAGAAAGAGGGAGAATAACACAAATGATGTCCTATAGAATGATAGTGGTGGGTATGCGAGAGTTCCCATATTGTTACACAACGGCTGTCACCTAAAGAAATTAAAGTTTGTTGTGCGCATGGCAGTGGTAGTATATGATGATCATCACTTGTCAAACAGCTTGGAACGGTACATACCCATGAAAGAAATCAAGTATGTGATTCCTATAGTCACAATCGAGATCAGTCTTATAAGCTTGCAAATTTAATAGCATCATATGTTTTAGAACTTAGGCAGTACTCTTAGGGTGAGGTCAAGCTCTTACACTTCCTTTTTAGTGAAGCCTCATTGTTTGTTCGCTTGGAGTCTCATTGTATGATGTTCTATTCATAACTTTAAATTTAATATATCATTTTATTAGCCCACCATATGACCCCTTAGGTGTCATTAGAGGTCGTATTATTTCCTAAGAGGTCATATGGTATCCTGTGACCCCTTAAGACCCCTCCTCTTTCCCTCCCCCTACTCTCTCCCCTCTCCCTCTCTCTCTCTCTCTCCCTCTCCCTCCCTCTACCTCTCTCCCTCTCTCTCTCTTCTCTCTCTCTCTCTCTTCTCTCTCTCTCTCTCTCTCTCTCTCTCTCTCTCTCTCTCTCTCTCTCTCTCTCTCTCTCTCTCTCTCTCACCCCCTCTCCCCTCTCTCCCTCTCTCTACCTTCCCTCCCCCCTCTTCTCTCCCTCTCTCCCTCCCTCTACCTCTCCCTTCCCCACTCTTCTCTCCCTCTCTCCCTCTCTCTCCCTCTCTCTCCCTCTCCTCTCCCTCTCTCTCCCTCTCCCCTCTCCCCTCTCCCTCCCTCTCCCTCCCTTCCCCCCTCTTCTCTCCCTCCTCCCTCTCTCTCTCTCCCACCCCCCTCTTCTCTCTCTCTCCCACCCCCTCTACCTCTCTCCCTCTCTCTACCTTCCCTCCCCCTCTTCTCTCCCTCTCTCCCTCCCTCTACCTCTCCCTTCCCCCCTCTTCTCTCCCTCTCTCTCCCTCTCTCTCCCTCTCCCCTCTCCTCTCCCTCCCTCTCCCCTCCCCTCTCCCTCCCTCTCCCTCCCTTACCCCCTCTTCTCTCCCTCTCTCCCTCTCTCTCTCTCTCCCACCCCCCCTCTTCTCTCTCTCTCTTTCTCCCACCCCCCTCTACCTCTCTCCCTCCTCTCTCTACCTTCCCTCCCCCCCTCTTCTCTCCCTCTCTCCCTCCCTCTACCTCTCCCTTCCCCTCTCTCTCTCTCTCTCTCTCTCTCTCTCTCTCTCTCTCTCCCTCTCCTCTCCCTCCCCCCTCTACCTCTCTCTCTCTCTCTCTCTCTCTCTCTCTCTCTCTCTCTCTCTCTCTCTCTCTCCCTTCCCCCCCTCTTCTCTCCCTATCTCCCTCTCTCTCCCTTCCCCCCCTCTTCTCTCCCTATCTCCCTATCTCTCCCTCTCCCTTCCTCCATACCCCTTATTCTCTCCCAACCCTCTCTCTCTCTCTCTCTCTCTCTCTCTCTCTCTCTCTCTCTCTCTCTCTCTCTCTCTCTCTCTCTCTCTCTCTCTCTCTCCCTCCTTCCCTCTCTCCCTCTCCTCTCTCTCTCCCTTCCCCCCCTCTTCTCTCCCTCTCTCCCTCTCCCTTCCTCCATACCCCTTCTTCTCTCTCACCCTCCCTCTTCTCTCTCTCTCTCTGTCTCTCTCCCTCCCTCTACCTCTCTCAAGAGCACGTATGAGGTACTGAAACTATTAGTTCCCTGCCCTGCCATAACTTTTTTAAGGCTTAGTAGCGTGTACACGGTACTTATTACTCATAAGCGCGTACGAGGTAATATTCCCATTATTCGTCACCCTGTGATAACATTTTTAGGCTTAGTAGCGTGTACGCGCTACTTATCAGCCCAGAATGGGAAAAAAGAATACCGTTGGGCTTGTCAACATTATGGTCTAACAACGCGTACGCGGTTTATAGACATAGTTTTAGTTGCCCAAGAGCCTCAACAGCCTCAAAAGAAGTTTTTGAGGTCGTTGAAGGCCCCACTGGAACTGTGTCTGCACTTCTATCACTATTGTATACATAAAAGTAAGTGATTTTTTTGTTTTTGCATGATTTCAAATGATTGAATTGTTGTTTTTATTAGTTTTTTGTTTTTGCATGGTTTCAAATGATTGAATTGTGATTGTTTAATAGTTTGATTCCAAAAAATAGTGATAAGATGCATATTTATGGTTCTTTATTTATTTTTGAGCTTTTTTTTATATATATATATGTAAAATGATTCTATTTAGGTCAACCGATATCAACCATGGGAAAGAACAAGCGAGGAATGATGGAACAACGAGAGGCTCAAAAGGAAAGACAAAGGCAGCATATGAAGAAATTGCATGACATAAGAACAATGGGAGAAGAAGGTATGTCATCCTCAACATATCAATTCGATTTACCAAATGAATATAATGCACCTAATGCAATTGAAGAAGAAACATTTGATAATTTACCATTTGAACCTAATGCAATTGAAGAAGAAACATTTGATAATTTACCGTTTGAACCTAATGCAATTGAAGAAGATACCGCATTGAATAATCAATTAAATGATGAACATATTACACCTTCTCTACTTGATGAATTGAATGTAAATAATGCATCGAGGTTAACACCTCCTAGAATCATTCGTAGGAAACCAAAGTATCTAATTGACATTGATGAGAATATATTGAAGTCAATACCCAATAAAATGAACGAACGAACTTGTAGGAGAATGGTTAAAATAATATGGCAAAACTATTTTAAAAACTTAAATCAAACCGCAAGATGTCAATTAATTGTTCAAATGATTAAAAATCTAAATTTTAGAGAGACAATGAAAATTCTAGGCCTAAGATCATCTGAAAGAAATAGTGAAAGAACTATTGTCAGAAATCTATTTGATGCATATCAATCTATTGGTTCAAAATCACATAGTAAAGATTATAATACTACTTGACATGTCATTACATCAACCATAATGAGAAAGAAAATAAAAAAAGATCGTTTGATAAGGAAAACAAGAAAGTCATTAAATGTTAGTAGAACAACATTAAGTAAAGCATTAAAGAGGTGAGAACAAATAGAGGAACCTAACAATAATTCTCTTTGGGCATTCTCGAGTAGACTACCACGCAAAGACAGGGTTGTTGTAGATGCACTAAAAACATTAATTGAAAATTTTTGGCATGACAACACAAGAGTATCGCCCAACCAAAGAGATGTTGTTAGAAGACGAATTGGGTCTAAAAATCATGAGCCACATGCGAAACACTATTTGGATATGACTCAAACTAAATTTTATGAAAGATTCCTTCAAAAGTTTCCTCAAATAAAAATTTCTCAAAGATTTTTTGAAATGGCAAAAGCTTTTTATATTAAGATTAATCATGTACGCACCATGTGTTGTTGTAGGATGCATATTGAATTTTTCATGCATTGTGATATTTTTCATCATATTTGTTCTACTTTGCACACTAACGATGTTTTGTAGGAATGTAATATACAAGCACCTCCTAAGTCAGCAAGAGAATTTATTCCAAGTGTGCTATGTAATAGACATGATGGTTGCATTTATTATAAGATGCCTTGTTTGGAAGGTTCTTGTGCTATATGTGGTGGTTTGCAACATTTACCAAGATGCATACATTTGGAGAGCACACATGAAATTGGTACGAAACTAGTTTCTTTCGGAAAATACAAGACAATCACATATGGAGTTAAAGATGGAAAAGATTTGAAGAGATGTGAGCAAGTGAAAAATGATACATGTGTAGCTCAATTTATGAAAATGTTTCAAGAGAAACTAGTTTATGAGTACATAATGCATACACATAGAGCTTGATGGTTAGATGAGCAATTCAAGTTATGTAAGGACACATTTCCTCTTGGCACCATTGTCTCTATCATTGATTTCGCTGAAAATTATACACTACAACCTCAAAATGAAGTGAAATCCATGTATTATCACTCTACACAAGTTTCTATTTTTGTACACATAGCATTCATGCTTGCAGATGATAGCACAGAGGAGGATAGAAAGGTTGTAAGAGAGTATCACTTCTAAATAAGTGATGATCGTACTCATTCATCGGAGTTTGTACAAGGATGCTTTAAAGTTTTCTATGATAGTTTAAGGGAAAGGAACATACGATACAACCAACACTTAGTATGGTCAGATAATTGCACTGCACAATTCAAGAATGCAAGAATGTTTTATTGGTTGACAAGGATGCATATGACAAGCGGTGTACAACATTTTTGGAATTTCACTGAGGCTGGACATGGTAAGGGAGAGCATGATGTTGCAGGAGCATGAGTGAAAAGAGCCCTAGCCAAGGAAGAATTGAAGTACGAAGGTGGTGCTGAGTTGGTAGATGTAGAAACAATTGTGCAATGGTGTAAGTCTACGATGGGTCTAGGTAATCCAAGTACGTCATTGGTTCATAGATATTTTTGGTTGATCACTGAATCTAACATTGAAAACTATCTATATTGTTGTACAGTTGCAGGATCGAATGACATGCACTCATTTATGAGTTCAAATTTAAGTTCACTAGTAATTTATACGAGACAGATGGTATGTTTTTGCTCTTCATGCATGTATTGTTTGTGGGAAGAATGTGAATCACAAGAGTGGGTTGACAAATGGTCTTGTAGACCGTTTGTTCCCATTGATTCATATCAAATTCCCAAAGCACTACAATTGAGCTAGATGGAGACATCAGTGGATTTTGACCATGTATCTTACCTAGTGGATTCAGGTGATTTTTTGAGTTAATTTTTTTGCAAGTATTCTTTTTGGTTCATTTTGTTGTACGTCATACTTTATTTTTGGTATTAATTAACACTTTATAAAATGCAAGTCATGTGTATGCAAATGTTGCAGAAGAGAACAATGAAGAAGGAACATATTACTATTTATGTCATTGTGTTGAGCCTAAAAGAAAATTGACAACCACAATCATTGACGGAGAGCGTATTGAGTACCCAATAGGGTCTGTTGTCATCACAGGAACATGGCTTCGTAGATACCCTATCAAGAATTATGATGTTTGGTTGTTCGAGGATTTTGAAACACACAGACACTTGAGAGATCACATGGGTAGGGTATGACTCTCGATGTTCTGGTGCTTTGGGATGCACAACAGGGGAATGCCTAATGTAAACCTACCCACCCAGACGCGCTCGCAACGTCAGTTTGTGCACACGACAAATATAATCAATTCTAGCCAATCTTGCAACTTTGCCATGCAAGCAACTGACGGTTTTTGGAGCAGGCGAAAAAATGCTAATAATTGAAAATGGCTCTGAGTCATCAAAAACTGAGATAGGCCATTGTAAAGGAGCCTCACGCGACCCCATGAGATCAAATAGATCGATCATATGTGTTGTGGATTGGAAGAAATAGTCCATCAAATTTTGACAATTTTTTAGACTCAAGGCACTTGAGAGATCGCACCGGTAGGGTATGACTCTCGAAGTTCTGGTGCTTTGGGATGCACGACAGGGGCATGCCTAGCATAAACCTACCCATCCAAATGCACTCGTGATGTTGGTTTGTGCACACGACAAATAGAATCAATTCTAGCCAATCTTGCAACTTTTCCTTGCAAGCAACTGACAGTTTTTGGAGCAGGTGAAAAAATGCTAATAATTAAAAATGGCTCCAAGTCATCAAAAACTGAGATAGGCTATTGTATAGTAGCCTCACGCAACCCCATGGGATCAAACAGATCAACTGCATGTTTCGTGGATTGGAAGAAACAGTGTGTCAAATTTTGACAATTTTTTGGACTTAAGGCACTTGAAAGATCGCACCGGTAGGGTATGACTCTCAAAGTTCTGGTGCTTTGGGATGCACGATAGGGGCATGCCTAGCGTAAACTTGCCCACCCAGACACGCTCGCGATGTTGGTTTGTGCACACAATGAACAAAATTTGACCATTGCGAGCATGAGGGTGCTCTCGCACCAAACACATTGTTGTTTATATTCATATTGTTGATTTTTGTTGTTTATATTCATATTGTTGATTACATATGCAAATATTCATTTAAATTTATAAAAGGGCAGCCACCAAATACAACGAATACACAATATTGAACTAAATACAAGGAGTTTTGTAGGGTTAATTAAACATTTAGAAATTTTATCAAATCATATTCCACGATTGCAATGTTTTATATCATATATTTTTGTTGTTTATATTCATATTGTTGACTACATATGAAAATATTCATTTAAATTTATAAAAGGACAACCACAAAATACAACGAATACAAAATAATGAACTCATTACACATTTATTGGATCGAATATCGATATTTATATATGTAAAGCGGAAAAATCGAACCCTAGTCGTTCTCCCCTCCCCAACTCCGAGGAGAGAGAAGGGAGAGTCCCTAGGGTTGATGGTTTTCACTTAGGGGAGACTTTACATTCAAAAGAGGGGTTGAAACCCACAAGATCCAATCCCACGCAATGCAAGATTGGATTCTATATGAGTTTCAAGGGTTAAGACATCAAGGATACCCTCTTTTGTAAAGAAATGTAGATAGAAAGATTGAACTAGGAATGCATGTAAAGCAGGAAAGATTCACTTATAAACAGAGATAGGAATATGATATGAAGCTGCGGACCTGGAATTAGCAGTAAAATGTCAAGACGGTGCTGTTCTGCAAATTTGAGCGAAAGTTGACGGGACGATGGCGCCCGACATGCACACGGTCCTCCGGAAAATCCGCGAAACGAAGGGGGATCTGTTCTCCTCTGCACAAGGATTCCAGATCTTCAATTTCAGCTGCGTACCTGTAACCTACACACAGAAAAGAGAGGACGATTGGGGGGTTAGGGATGAGGGGTTTGCCTTTAGGTCAAACCCCGGTTTTGGAATTAACCAAGAAATGAGAAATGCTGTAAATGTAAGGTAAAACAAGTACTAATACCTTGTTGTAAGGATGTTTGTATCCTTATATGCGAAGGTATAGATGTTGTTGTATTTTGTATGTTGTATATTGTAGTATGTGATCTCCTCTTCAATGGTTGAATCCTTGTCTTGAATGCAACACTTAGCCTTGAATGGAGACTTAGAATGATCAATTGCTTGAAGGAATGCTTGAATGCTTGAATGCTTGAATGTTTGAATATTGTTTTCGCGCCCTTTTTCCTCTTACCAAAATGAGAGAGGAAAAGTAGTTTATATACTTGCCAATTAGGGTTAAAAGACTGATTTTCCCGACCTTAGGCCGACCAGGAAATGTTATTTTCCAAATTGCAAACAAAAAGACTCGAAGTCCCATAGGAGACCGGGCCCAAAATAGGGCCAGGGACCAGGGCGCTGGGCGCCATGGTCCTGGGGGACCAGGGCGCTGGGCGCCATGGTCCCACCTCCAGGGACAGTGGGGTGCAAGGAGGATCAGGCCAGGGTGCTGGAAAAATGCAGTTTTTGGTGTCATGAACAAGTTTCGGGGTCTCCATTCAGGTTTCGTGTTGCATCGCCATCGTGAAGACCCAAATGCAGTCGAAATTGCAAGTGTCGCAATTTTAGGACGCTACAATATATAAAAAAAGGCATGTCTGCCAAGTCAATACAAGTATTACAAAAATGTGGCATATGCCATGTCCAAATCGATATACAATAAAAATGTAGAATATATCTACATGTATTGGTCATTCTATGACCAAAACTAACACTATATGATCCTAAACTTGTGGTGGATCATCAAAATCAAGCCTCTTCGACACAGTATGCGACTCTGTAGATGGCTGCAAAACCACAATTCAAAAGCCAAGTTAGAATTCTTTTGTAGAAAATAGTTCACAATTAACAACATAACTATGCATTTAACTTTAATTCCTTTGCAATTAAAATGTAGATTACCTCATCAGTTGATCCAGGAGCTAATGTCTTCGTTCTCATCTCCTTGTCACTCTTAGGAGTTTTCTTGAAGACATACTTAAATGGATCCACATTATGGCCGTACCATGAAGGAGTCTATTGTAGATTAAATGTACAATTAATACAATGTACTAACATAAATATATCAAAAACACTTAAAAGCTATAATATAGAGAACAATGACATACCTGTGCCTGAGATGCTTCTCCAATGGACTAAGGATGGCTCACCATCAATGTAGAAACTGCCACTATTACCTATACAAAAAATGTACAAAGATTAAATACAATTAATATAATGATAAGTATTGAAGGTTGAAAACAATTAATTTTACATATCAAACAAAAGTGTACCGGATCCTAAGATGCTTCTCCAGTGCAAGGAGGAGGGTTCACCATTGACGAAATAGGTATGGATATTTCCTGTATGAAAAAATTATAAGATTATAATATATCACAAGTTCACATCTATGCGTGCATATAATCATGAAATAAAGAAAATAAAGTAGAGATACATACCTCCTCCCTCTCTTGATCCGCGAGTGAATCAGGTGCATTCAACATATCCACAAAGCTCAATGGTCGTTGTACATGTAAAATAGACAAAAAACACTAATCAATCTACAAACCCCTGATTTCAACATTTTCAAACAATTGTACAACTAAAAATGTGTTCAATTACCTTCTTCGCACGTTTTGTCGTCTTCGAGGAATTCTTTTTCTTAGGACTAGCCCTAGACGCAGAGGGGGTACCCTAAAAACACAAAATTAACATGAGATATTAGTACAGATAATAAATTGAACATAATTTTAAAAATCTAAAATGAAATGACTTGCATATTCCATGAAAACAATACATAAAAAGAGTTGTACAAAATATGATACCGTATAGCCTTGTAGGCCAAAATCGATCGCTGAGAGCATGATGTCATCAATCTGGGACATTTCATCCCCTGTCAACACCTACAAACCAGAAATTGGACCAAGCATTAAAGATAGTTAGTATATCTTGTATTTTTTTGAATTCAAAGTGTACTATTCTATTTTAACATGTTACAAAATTTATACCTCAGGCATCGAAGTTGCAGCTATGGTAACTAGGGGAGGTGTATGGGATACCTCTGCTGCATCCTGAAATGCATGTTATTTGTCTCAATTTAAATCGATGTATAAATGAAAATTCATTTATGTAATTACAAATTTAAAGTGACTGATAAATAAAATGTTATGAATTCAAATCAACACACCTGTGTCTATGGCTCATGGGAAAACACCATGTCCATCAACTCATCTGTCAGCACGACATCCTCAACCGTGTGAGTCTGACATCTACAACCGCAAATTATGCACAGATGATATGAGTATCCATCTGCACCAGCTGCATCATCTATCCCCGAGCATATCCCCGAGCAACTGACACACATATGCTTGATGGGCTCTCTGTCGCCCTCTAATGACTTATCATCCAATACAATAGGGTGTGCTATTGATGTCCCATGTTGGGTGATGGCACTAGTCAATGTTGTGGCCGCCTGAAGAGTCTGTAGCTCTATCGACTCTTTCATCTCTAATGGGATAGCCTGATGCACCTTGGGTTTGGGTGCTAGGGGGCGGCGACTCTCTGCAGTTAATCGCCTATGGGCTCCAAGTCTATCTTGGGCAGAGCCACCACCTCTACCATGAAACTCTCTCATGTCAAAATAGTTTGGCCGCACATTGAGCACAAACTCACAATATATTTTTCTCAAAAAATATAATGGCACCTCAGAATTATTACAAGGTGGATCATCAAAGACCATCCACCACCTCTACCAAAAAATATTCTTCATCTACGCATTGGTACACCAATGTATGGGAAACCTCTTTGCATTAAGAGGTAATGACTGACCAGTTTTGGGATCAACAAAAAGGGCACATATTTGTTGTTTAGAAATATTTTTGTTTTTTACTCCATCATATGATAGCCCATTGGCATAGAATTGACGACACCTATCCCTAAAGCTTCCCCATTTGGAATTTATGTGGAAACAGCTATGGCACCACTAGCTAATGTTTCTAGGCTAGTGGCGAGGGATTGATGATGGTCAAGTTCAGAAGTTTTCAATTTTACAATCAGTCTATTGATTTTAGACGTATTTTGTCCTAACTGATTAATTAATTATTCCTATGTTTCAGTTGTGCGGTCAAAAGGAGGAATTGGGGGTTGTTCTTGTGTGTTTTCAGAAGATGCATTTGGTTGTTCTTGTGGGTTTTCAAGAGGTGCATTTGGTTGTTCTTGTTCTGGATTAGAAGAATCTAGTTTTTGAAACAAAAAATGAAAAAACCTAATCAAAATGTAAAACAAATTGCATAAACCAGAAAGAAAGACAAAAATAAACAAAAACTAACCTTGATCAATAGCCTAGAGGACAAATCTAGCACCCCGTTCGTGGTTTAGGTGAGAAAATGGGGAAAAAACGAAGTTAAAAACGCGATTTACGGGTAAATGAGACCCAATTTTTTTTTAAAAACATTTTTTACCAGGCACCGCGTACGCGGTTTTATTTGGATTATTAGCGCGTACGCACTCATTTTCCTATGAGCAGCGCGTACCGCTCATTTTCCAAGGCGTAGCGTGTACGCGCTCATTTTCCTAAAAGCAGCTCGTACGCGCTACCTTTTCTAGGCTCGGGAAGAACAAACCTAAGCGCGTACGCGGGAATTTGAAATTTTAAAACCATGTACGTGCTGCTTGTTTTTCCAAGTTTTTTTTGGGTGGTGTCCACTTTTCTGACCACCATCTTTGTGCACACACCCGTATGTGTCCTAAGGGGTCATAGGACACCATACGACCCATAACGACACCATATGGAGTCCTAAGGGGTCGTAGGAGAACCTGAACTTGGAGGACACCATTTTGTGTTTTTTCATGTCATATGGTATTCTTAGGGGTCATATGGTATCATTTTTGTGTTTTTTCATGTCATAGGGCATTCTTAGGGGTCATATGGTATCCTAGGGATCCATGCATGTGTCCTAAGAGGTCATAGGATACCATATGACTTCTTAGGACACCATATGACCCATAACGACACATAAGAGGTCATATGGAGTCCTAAGGGGTCATAGGACACCATATGACCCCTTAGCACACCATAAGACCCATAATAACACCAAGTGGTATCCTAAGGGGTCACAGAATACTATATGACCTCTTAGGACACCATACAACCCATAACGATACCATATGGAGTCCTAAGGGGTCGTAGGAGACCATATGACCCCTTAGGACACCATATGACCCCTAATGACACCATATGGTGTCCTAAGGGGTCATAAGGTGTCCTATGGGTCATAGGACACCATATGGTGTCCTAAGGGGTCATAGGACACCATATGACCCTTAGAACACAATATGACCCCTAACAACATCTAAGGGGTCATAGGACACTATATGATCCCTTAGCACGCCATAGGACCTATAATGACACCAAATAGTGTTCTAAAGGGTCATAGAACACCATAAGGCCCTTTAGGACACCATATGGTGTTTTTATGGGTCGTATGGTGTCTTGAGGGGTCATATGGCATCCTATGACCCCTTAGGATACCATATGGTGTCATTATGGGTCGTATGGTGTCTTAAGGGGTCATATGGTGTCCTAAGGGGTCATAGGACACCATATGACCTCTTAGGAAACAATATGACCTCTAATGACACCTAAGGGATCATATAGTGTCCTAAGGGGTCATAGAACACCATATGACCCTTTAGGACACCATACGACCCATAACGACACCATATGGAGTCCTAAGGGGTCGTATGGTGTCCTAAGGGATCATAGAACATCATATGACCCATAACAACACCTAAAGGGTCATAAGACACCATATGACCCCTTAGTACACCATACGACCCATAAAGATTATCCAACCAATATATCCACATGATCCAAAGAAGCCAATATGTTCATCTTCTTCAAACGTTCTACTTTATATCCTATCTTCTTTAAAAAGAAAAAAGAAAACCGACCACCTTGTCAATCTTCTTATCACCTCATCTATATGCAAACAAAAGGAAGATATATTGGAGAGAGAGAGAGAGAGGGGGAGAGGGAGAGAGAGGGGGAGAGAGGGAGACAATACACATACATACACACATATGTGTGTATATATATACTTTATATATTATATATTATTATATACATATATATAAATATTATATATTATATATTTTTATATTATATATAAATTCTATATTATATGTATATACACATATTATATATACAATATCATATTATACACACTCCTAAAATTTAAACAAACTTAGCGCGTACGCGCTTTTTATAGTTAGGATAAAGCGTACACGCTTCTTACACCATAAGTACCCCGTACGCGTTTTTTATACCATAGGTACCCTGTACGCGCTTTTGATTGTTTAGGCATGGAAATAGGCTTGTATGACAAAGCTATGGTTTGGAAGTTTGATTTCCCTTCATTTCCCTCCTTTTTGACGTGTTTTATATTATCAACTTGGTTTTTCGACTTTGTCATCATCAAGTTTACACTTCATCAAGTAGGTATTTCTAGAATTACCACCATATTTTCACCCATCTTTTGAGCTTTCTAACCATATAATTTTAAAAAAAATTGAACAACAATAACATATTATTATTGAATTTCTTTTACTAGTGTCTCCATAGTTCTCACAGACATACATGCACCATTTTTTTAATAAATTTTGATATACTTATCCAAATTTAAAAAACTTTATATATTATTGTAGTGCACTTGATTGTTTACAATTTAAAAAAAATATGTATTTTCAATTTTTTTAGTGCAACTTATGCTTCGCGCACGAACAGGTACCTAATTTTCAAGATGTGCTCGATTGGAAAAATCATTAAAAAAAATACTCAACAAAAAATTACAAAAAAATACACATCTTCTAGTGCTCACTCTTCACTATCTTTCTGACAAAGGATTTGTCAAAATACTAAATCTAGCTATGACTTTTTTGATGCGCACGTTAGACACTATGTTATGTTTTTCTGAAAAAATCAGGGTCTGTTTTTTGTGCGCGAAGGATTTGACCCCCTTAATCTTATCCAATTTTGAAAAAGTTTAGTTGCTTGGAAACTAGATTTAGAGTACTACAATATTCGTTGTTTGAATATCTTCATATCTTGAATGGATGACTTTCAAATTTTGCCTCCAAGTTCAGGTTGACCTGATTTCAGAAAAAAAAAAAAAAAAAAAAAAAAAAAAAAAAAAAAAAAAAAAAAAAAAAGTGTCCACTTATACCCCCCTTTTTTACCACCATCTTTGTGCACTTACCCATTGATAGATACAGTTTACAATTTGATTATACCAACAAGGCTTGTGTAGATTCTAAAACACTAAGGTCTACATATGCAAGAATCCAACTTTATAATAAATCCTTGATACATGTCCTTATGGTGTGAATTCACAATACCAAAGATCTAGAAATTTGAATTTAAAATTGGGCATTGGAAAGATACTAGACGAATCTTGGTAAAATTTGACTTCTAAAGGTCAAATGTGAAGGTCTATATTCTAATGAAACTATCAAACAACTTCTAAACCAAGAAATATGATTAGGTCATTATTAAACAATTCAAACTATTTATAAGGTTGTAGAAAGTGTTATTAAACCCTCTATGAGCATGCATAGTAAGAATTCCAAGATAAAATACCTCCACATTTATATAGTAAATATCCAAAACATCATAAACATAATAAAAAACTAAAAATTCTAATTCTAAAATCAAACTAAGAAAGTGTAACACAAAAATAAAAAATAAAAATAACCCTTTTTGGTTGATACAAAATCACCTATTAACCTAGGATATACTCCTACATCATTGAAATTTCTTCTAGAATCCCACACAATGGAACACTTATTCTTGCCATTGTAATGAATGTTGTATGAAAAGAAAATAGTTGTTCCTTGTTCATAGCTAAAGTGGTAGTTGCACAAAAACAAATACATTACCTAATCGATCTCTTTTTTGGAACCTTCTCATAAAATGCACAAGTTATGTTAGCTTGATAGATAGGAGTTGCTAGGTGATATAAAATACTTTAAAGAAGAAAAATCTGTAAGTTTTACCATGATAATAAAGACAAAGAGAATAACCACTTTAAATAAACTAGTTTGGATGCAAGTGTAAGCACTTCAAATAGGATAACTATGTATTGATAGCATAGATTTTGATTCTTGTTTGAACCATTTAGAGCATAAATTAATTATTATTGAATTAGTAAGAAGACCAAGTCAATTCTCACGCTGGTCATTTTTAAAAATTCTTGAGGTTTTGTAGTAGCGAACCCAACTCAAGGTTACCAAGGAATCAATACCAAGATAGATGAAGATGGTAGTCGTAATGAAGGTGAATGTATGTAACCCTAACTAGTGTAGGAAAGGTTAACTTTCCTAAGGAGCAATTATGATGGTCTTCTCATAAAGTGAAACTTTTTTCCTATGACACATTTCGCAAAATATAGTGAAGAGATTTGCACCCACTATGCTTTTCTGGTTTTAAGAAATCTAAATAATGAAAACCCACTCAAACAATAGTTGTTTTAAAATTATGATGAATCTTTAAAGAAGTTTAGCTCCTTCTTTGGTGTCAGATAACTAGTTGTTATAACTATTAAACAAAAAAAAAACTAGTGCTAATCTATTATTTTTTTAGCATGTTAGGGAAAAGCATTAGAAGGACAAAAGGGCTTAGAGAAGTAAAGAAAAAAGAGGTGATACACTAGAAAAATGTGATCAATCGATGTTCAACCTTTCATTTCCATTTAAGTGTAGAGTGTGGTTGAGGCCAATTCAGTCCACATTCATAAGCAAACTAGCAAGGACATACAAATTCCATCAAACAGAGTTAGCAATATTAATAGCACTACATTCATACACATCAACTATAATACTTCCATTGAATGGTCATGAGAAAGCACAAAACACACAAATACTTCAAGTCTGAGGATTTTCTTTGGGATGGGGTATTAATAATATAGCTCCAAATTGGTAGATCTCAGTGCTTTTAAAAATAAAATGTATTTAAAATATTTATATTGATTGTTTTTCTTGGTAGATCAAGTCTTGTTGAGTGTAAAGCATTGACATCATAAGGGATGAAGCTAAATAGCACTAAATTCATATACAACAACTATAATACTTCCATTGAATGACCATAAGAAAGCACAAAACACACAAATACTACAAGTCTAAGGGCTTTCTTTGGGATGGAATTTTTATTAATAAGTAATATAGCTCCAAATTGGTAGATCTCAATGCTTTTATAAAATGTATTTAAAGTATTTATATTGATTGTTTTTCTTGGTAGATCTAGTCTTGTTGAGTGTAAGACATTGGCATCATAAGAGATGAAGCTAAAATTGTGTCTAACTTATATAACTTTGACAAAATAGATATCTTTCGATTGTTACCCCTCAATTGATGAGTTTTTAGTCTAAGACTTGTGTTCTCATATCCATTAATAGAATGACCTTATAGATGATATAAATTCTTCTATATAGCAAAATCTAATGATTATAGAATTCCATTTCTGCCCAGGAAAATGATAAAATAGAATTGTTTGAGATCATTAATGTACAATATATAATTAACCATATGGGGGTTTTGGTAGGGTTTAGTTTCTGGAAACACTGATTTACCCATGTACGCTGGTCGCATGGGAAACCAGGTAAGAATATATCTAGCCATGGAAGGAACTAGTTAACTCTCGCAGAAAGACGATTGAAATGCCGCGCTATTCCTGGACCGGCCCTGTACCGCCCACGTGCCTCACTGCGTGTTCATTGACCCGAAACGGGATATTTCTAGCACAGGTAATAAAGCCAGGCTTCAAGAAAAATCTACGTCTTCTGCTCTGGTCACATGGCGGAGCCTGCTGGGCTGCGGGCGGAAAGACGTTCTCCTTCGCAATTGGTGAGAGGAAGGGCGGATGTTCGAAGTGAGTGCCCTCTTCACCCATTCTCCTCCTTCCATGCTGCCGATTCTCACAATCGAATTTTTCATCGCCGATCTACGTATCTGTAGCTGAGAATTGGGGGACGCAGAGGAAGTGGGGCAATTTCTATGGAGACTGCAACGGAACGCACCTGGATGATTGCTAGGTGAACACAGGCACATCTTCCTCACTGGATTGGGCGGAACAGAACTGACCGGGCGGCGGGCCTGAAGATTTGTCTTTGGCGACACGGATCTTGCAAAATCGAAATTTGCAGAGTAAGAATAAGCATTTCGGCTGGGAGAAGAGGAGCCGTGAACTGAGAAGTTGGGGGAAGAAGTAGATTGAAAATGGCGGAGAGAGGATAGGGAAGAAAGCACGGAAGCACTGCATCTGCTCTTGGAAGATGCCATTGCGAGCGGGGCAAACCGAGCAGAGCTGATTGCCCTGATTTATGGGGCGGCTGATCCCCGTAGGAGTGGTTTTCGGGTTTCGGCTGGCCGTTCATCGTTTCGTGCCCACTTTTTTCCCCTTTCAGTGTTCACTTTAATCTCTCTTAGCCCGCCCACTTGTTTTGAATCTCTAATCTGTGGACGGGTATTTGTAGGTACCTAATCGGTTTATTTATTTTTAAAGTTTCTTTGGATTTTTTAGTTGCTATGGAATAAGTGTAATTATGCCGAGAGGCATCTACAATGACATCAAAGTGTCTGTAAATAAAAATTCATTTTTGAAACAATTTAACATGCAAATGACGGGTAAATGCATGAAATATGTCATGTTTCAACTTTTGTGGAAGTGTTGTTTTATTACTCCAAATAAAACAAAACCCTCGCCACTTGTCTCCAGCTAGAATCGCATGCAGACTTTAATGGATTTGTATTCTTGGTGTTTAGTATTTTAGAAGAACATTTATTTTATATATGATTCTCTTCTATTATAAGATATCTTTGTCAGACACAATGTTCCACTAAGAGGGGGGGGGGAGGGGTGAATCAGTGGTTCTCAAACTTTTCCCTTTAACTGTCCTAGAAGAGTATATCGGTTATCAGATCTAACTCAATGCAGACTTGTCGGTTAGAGGGGAGACCAACACAAATGCAACCACACACAAAGGGACATCACATAACACCAGCATATATGAGGAAAACCCAAGATGGGAAAAACCTCGGTGAGAAATGTTGCTGGAGACTACTGCTCCAATCCAGCCTCACAATGAATCTCTGATTACAATGTTTAAGGCACCAACCCAAGGAGCACCAACCCCTGATTTTAGGGCACCAACCCAAGGAGCTACAACCCATACACCGAGCTACAACTTAGTGAATACAAAACATAATCATTTACAAATTAATAACCTTGTTACAAATGGATTTTGTAACAATTCCGCAAATCTCATTACTGGATCTCTTCCAGTTCACTATCGGTTCTCTTCCTCACCCCTCTCACCACTACAACCTTATTGGTTCAGCCTCTACTCCTTCTCTGTCGGTTCTCTCTCTGCCAGTTCTCTCTGCTGGTTGTCTCTTCTCTCAACGACTCTGTTGCTCTCCACCGGTACTATCTTTTGATGGTTCTTTCTTGCCTATTCTGCATTCTTCTACTACTCTTCACTGTCGGTTTGGTCACCACCGGTTACCTCACTGTTGCTGGTTGAACTCTTCAACCTTAGACTCTCTCACACTCAGTCTCTCTTCAGATACTTGTTGAGTACTTAACTGATCTTCTCTCAAATGCAGCAACCCTCTCTCATTCAGCAGCTTGCCGGTTGCTTTAACCTCATCGGTTAAACCTTCGCTAAAACCTATTACCAGTTGTCTCCCTGCTGCTCGAGCTCTATGATCCTCTGTAGATATCACACTTCATCTACTTCTCTATTCGGCCTTTTGCATCAATTGGTAGCATCTCTCTCTTAGGCATCATCCAATCTGTCTTTGGCCCACATATTTGTATTCAGACTTTCCCGCCAAAAGCAACATTCAACCTTGGTGCCTTAGGGTTTCTTCCACTGATCACAAGGCACATCGAATCCAATCAAATCTCATTCGATCTAAGCTCCAAGACAGCTATATGCACATCACAGTCATTAACGTGCCTTCCAATACATGTTTGCTATGTTTAGCAAGCACCGACAGTCAATCGGCAAGACACAAGATCAATCACCATAAATGGTTTTGCAGATTGCATCACCAACCTCATTCTGTACCTGGACACTCTGCATCGATCCCCTCTGTTCAACCTTCCTCAAGCCGCTCACCTCTGCAACACATCCCATGATTTAGGGGGTCTGCAATTAATGTTGACCAACTCTGTAATAGCCTCGTCGGTGCACACTCCATCTATTGTTGCATGCATGTCCGCACCTTGACTCTACGTGGCACCTTTGTCAACATCCACCTTAGCTTGGACCTCTGTGTCGGTTCAGATAGGATCACCGACCAAACACTCAACTGATCCTTCTTTTCTGCCGGTTCTCTAACCCTACCGATATCTCACACTTTACCGGTTAACCAACATGTCTGCACTTTGTTGATCTGTCGGTGGAACACCTTAACCGGTCGCCAGATATGCCTATCTATAGTATGCACATTCTCATCAAGTAGGAGCACATCATTTAACCTCTTTGCTTCCTTACCGATTCTCATGTTGATCGGTAACCATTCTGATGACACCATGTCATCGACCTTCAACTGATTCCATCTAAGGCATCTGCATACCGGTTGCACTCTCTCTCTACAATTGTTGTTATGCCTTTCACCATGATCAGTCTGGACATCATCTCAAACAGTTTGTCGAGGTGACAAACTCATCACTTCTCTACTCTTCTTTTTCTGTCTCGGTGGCTTAACATGCCTTCTATGTCGGTCTAGTGCATATCCCTGATTTCATGCACTTGAGACATCTCTTGATTTACCGGTAGATCTAGTGTGATCCTTCAAACATGCACATGTGATCCGGTGTGGGCACATTCATTGTCAGTCATCTCTTTGCATGGTGACTGCATCTTTATCCAGTGGGAATCCTATTGTTCTGCATCCACACAACATACCGGTAACCTGTACATCTCTTCCACACAAGTCAAATACTGACTTATATACTGGTGACTCCAAAGGTCATTCTACTGAATGACATTCTCTCCCTTACCTTATCAGTGCACTGCAACACAAGGTGATATCAAATATATCTCATCCTTTATGCATCCATGATAGTGCTTCCCATACATCTCCTATGCCGATAGCCCTTCTATATCGATTTACATCAATGACAACTCAATGCCAACAATCTCTCGGCATACTTTACATATATTTTTTAAATATAGATATACTAGTGTTAAAACTAGCAAACCCATATTTACTCCCATTTTAGTTTTTCATTTATTTTGATTGAAATATTTTAATATAATAATATATTATGATATTGTTATCATTATTCGAGTTTAGTTTCATATACTTGTATTTCATAAGTAGTGGTTAATGCAAACCCATTAATTAGCACTTATTGTATTTAGGTGGTGTTCATAGGGGTCAAATATTGAGACTTTTTGGAAGGTCACCCATTCCTGAACTAAATAAGTGTAAGTAAACCCAATAATGACTATAGATGAAATCATAATAATAAACTAAATAAAATAAAATAATTTGTAAAACCTAGATCTAGCCTTGTAGAGACATGTAAAATATGAGCAAGGCTTGGAAGCATTTCCTTCCTTTCTCCACTCCATCTCAATTTACAAACATAATGTCCGCTCACACATGTTAAGCATCTTTTCATATTCCTGGGGTATTTGGTTAGTAAACTTATCCTATTTCACTTCTAATCACAAAAACTTTAAACCCCACCTAGTTTTATTTCTACCTCTATATCTTTTTTTTTAATACCCTTTCCTACTACACAGTTCCTATTAAATTTCTCTTATTTTTACCATATTTACCAACTATCTATTTCAATGATACATTTATGCACACAATATGTCCAGTTTAATATTTTATTTCTATTACTATCACACCCATGTGTGCATGCATGCATATGTATATATACACTTAAATATATAAATATATATGTATAGACACACACACACACACACACACATGCACACATTCATGCATGCATCCATCCATCCATCCATACATACATACATACATACATACATACATACATACACATATAGATATACATACATGGGTGAATTTACAAAGCTGGTTCCCACTTTTGCCAACGAAGGAATTTGGCAAAAGTGGGAACTTCGATTTTCTCAGTGTTCGAGTGAAATGACAATGTTCGCTCGGACTCCCAGGGGGAGTCCAAGCGAACCCAACTGTGGACCTGGGTTCACTCGAACCACGGGTAACTTTTGGGTTCGAGCGAACCCACTTTAATATTAATATTTTAATGGGTTCGAGCGAACCCCCCATTCGCTCGAACCCTTTTCGGTTAGGGTTTTTTAAAAAATTTATAAATAGCGAAAATGACAGTTAAAAGGTCATTATGAAATTTGTCTTTTTCTGTTTGGTGGGGGTTGGATGGAACCAGTCGTCAGCATCACGTCACCGAGCTTTGTCTGCAGCAGTTAGCATCTTTCCTATTTCAGTTTTCGACCTTTATTATATCAAGTGCACAAAAGAACCCTTTGTTTGGTTTAATAATGTCTTTTTTTATTAAATTTGTAAATAATTTGTTTGTTAATTTATTTTTTTAATTAAATAATTGTATATAGTTATTGTTTTTCAACATTTTAGAAAAATGTTTGATAATTTATTGTTTTTCATTATTTTAGAAAAATGTTTGATAATTTAATGTTTTGACTGAAATGTGTCAATTTGTTTTTAAAATTACATAATTATATAGATGTATATTTTTTTCAACATTTTAGAAAATTGTTATGAAAAACATAGAAAACTAAGGTAGTAAATCAGAACTTAGAAAAACATTAGCAAAAAAAGAAAAATGTTAGAAAAATTAATAAATTTTAATTTAAATAAACATTAGAAAATTTAGATAACAAATTTAAACAAATTAGACAAAATAAATTTCCTCTACAATATGACCCATTTTCACATCCTATTACACGCACAACATGACCCCTTAAGACCACATATGCCCTGATGACACTATACGGTCCCTTAGGAGGTCATAGAGGATCACATATAACATACTAGTGTACATGTATGACATTCCCTTTAGGATCACATCTAGTGTCCTAAGGGGTCATACGTGGTCCTAAGGGGTCACGCATGTGTTATAACACATGCATGACCCCTTAGAACCGCATATGCCCCTTATAAAATTGCAGTGTGAACGACATACCCCTTAGTCCATCAAATAGTGTCTCAACACATGCGTGACCCATTACAACCGCATATGACCCTTTATAAAATCCTAGTGTGAACGACATACCCCTTAGTCCATCACATAGTGTCTTAAGGGGTTGTATGTGGTCCTAAGGGGTCACGCATGCATTAACACATGTGTGACCCCTTAGTAGGTCACATAGGACCCCTTATAACATCCTACTGTACATATGACATTCCCCTTAGGATCACATAGTGTCATAAGGGGTCATGCATGTGTTATAACATATGCATGACCCCTTAGAACCACATATGACCCCTTATAAAATCATAGTGTGAATGACATACCCCTTAGTCCATCACATAGTGTCTTAAGGGGTCGTATGTTGTCCTAAGGGGTCACACATGCATTAACACATGTGTGACCCCTTAGTAGGTCACATATGACCCCTTATAACATCCTACTGTACATATGACATTCCCCTTAGGATCATATAGTGTCCTAAGGGGTCATATGTGGTTAGAACCACATATGACCCCTTATAAAATCCTAGTGTGAACGACATACCCCTTAGTTCATCACATAGTGTCTTAAGGGGTCGTATGTGGTCCTAAGGGGTCAGGCATGCATTGACACATGTGTGACCCCTTAGTAGGTCACATATGACCCCTTATAACATCCTATTGTACATATGGCATTTCCTATGTGTCCTAAGGGGTCATATGTGGTCCTAAGGGCTCACGCATGCATTAACACATGCGTGACCCCTTAGTAGGTCACATATGACCCCTTATAACATCCTACTGTACATATGACATTCCCCTTAGGATCACATAGTGTCATAAGGGGTCATATGTGGTCCTGAGGGGTCATGCATGTGTTATAACATATGCATGACCCCTTAGAACCGCATATGACCCCTTATAAAATCCTAGTGTGAACGACATACCCCTTAGTCCATCACATAGTGTCTTAAGGGGTCGTATGTTGTCCCAAGGGGTCACGCATGCATTAACACATGCGTGACCCCTTAGTAGGTCACATATGACCCCTTATAACATCCTACTATACATATGACATTCACCTTAGGATCATATAGTGTCCTAAGGGGTCATATGTGGTTAGAACCACATATGACCCCTTATAGAATCCTAGTGTGAACGACATACCCCTTAGTTCATCACATAGTGTCTTAAGGGGTCGTATGTGGTCCTAAGGGGTCACGCATGCAATGACACATGCATGACCCCTTAGTAGGTCACATATGACCCCTTATAACATCCTATTGTACATATGACATTCCCCTTAGGATCATATAGTGTCCTAAGGGGTCATATGTGGTTAGAACCACATATGACCCCTTATAAAATCCTAGTGTGAATGACATACCCCTTAGTTCATCACATAGTGTCTTAAGGGGTCGTATGTGGTCCTAAGGGGTCACACATGCATTGACACCATGCATGACCCCTTAGTAGGTCACATATGACTCCTTATAACATCCTACTATACATATGACATTCCCCTTAGGATCATATAGTGTCCTAAGGGGTCATATGTGGTTAGAACCACATTTGACCCCTTATAAAATTATAGTGTGAATGACATACCCCTTAGTCCATCACATAGTGTCTTAAGGGGTCGTATGTTGTCCTAAGGGGTCACACATGCATTAACACATGCGTGACCCCTTAGTAGGTCACATATGACCCCTTATAACATCCTATTGTACATATGACATTCCCCTTAGGATCATATAGTGTCCTAAGGGGTCATATGTGGTTAGAACCACATATGACCCCTTATAAAATCCTAGTGTGAACGACATACCCCTTAGTTCATCACATAGTGTCTTAAGGGGTCGTATGTGGTCTTAAGGGGTCACGCATGCATTGACACATGCGTGACCCCTTAGTAGGTCACATATGACCCCTTATAACATCCTACTGTACATATGACATTCCCCTTAGGATCATATAGTTTCCTAAGGGGTCATATGTGGTTAGAACCACATATGACCCCTTATAAAATCCTAGTGTGAACGACATACCCCTTAGTTCATCACATAGTGTCTTAAGGGGTCGTATGTGGTCCTAAGGGGTCACGCATGCATTGACACATGTGTGACCCCTTAGTAGGTCACATATGACCCCTTATAACATCCTACTGTACATATGATATTTCCTATGTGTCCCAAGGGGTCATATGTGGTCCTAAGGGCTCACGCATGCATTAACACATGCGTGACCCCTTAGTAGGTCACATATGACCCCTTATAACATCCTACTATACACATATGACATTCCCCTTAGGATAATATAGTGTCCTAACATATGATGTGTTAGATCTCTCTATTCTTGAATTTTTTATGTATGTCAAAGATTTAAATATGTACACATGTTAGATCTCTCTATCTCTCTGAAATATATGTTATCTCTAGATCTGAAATATATGTTCTCTCTCTCTCACTGAAATATTTGAAATTTTTACATGTATTTTTTGAAAATGAAAATGATCTCTCTCTCATGAAGATTTATATGTATATAATCTCTCTCTCTCTCTCTCATGAAAATGATCTCTCTCTCTCTACTTACGTATTTATTTTAACTTTATGACATGTACCTAGATAGATGGCATCCCAGGATATACCTTCGCAGGCTCCTGATCAGGATCCACCTGCGCACGCTCCATTTTAGGATCCACCTTCGCAGACTCCTGATCAGGATCCACCTGCGCAGGCTCCACATCAGGAGCCACCACAACAGGATCCTCCACAGCAGGATCCCCCCTTGCCCGACATTGCTACTATTTTTCATTACAGTGATCGGGAGTTGCATAGGTTGAGGGCCATACTAGATGACCCTTGTACTGATGGCGTGTACAAGAGTACGTGCACGTCCATTTTTGACAGTTTGTGGACATTGAGGGACTGCTTAGTATCTCATACCTCATTCTCACCTGAGGTTATAGAGGATATATATAGACAGTTGAGGAGTGAGGTGAGGGGTCCTCATTCTTTTGCTGATGTGGTGGGGGTGGTCTCAAAGGAGACCATCAAGGAGAGATGCTTCCCACAATATCAGGAGAAGAGTATGGTGAGGGGATATCAGGTTACCCGATGTATCGACCCACAGGTTGCATCACTGATTTACCCACGATTCTTAGCTGCCCATGGTCATTATCCTAATAATGACCAGATTCCATTATACTTTGCACAACAGGTATTTGCTGAGGTTCATTGTCAGATGAAACCAAACTACCTTGATATTCCAGGATATTATGGACAGGGGAGGGGCAGGATTGCTGATAGAGATGCATATCGTAGGCGTGATAGAGCTCCGCCTAGACACAGGGACCTTGTTGGCTAGAGATTTCCTGCAGTAGTCCCAGCCATGGCACCCATAGCGGATCACATTGTGATTGCTTCTCAGAGAAAAGCAATTGATAGGATTGGACATATTGCATCAGCAGCAACCACCATATCTTCTGACAGGGTGGGCAGATATATGATGAGTCGACCACGTTCGCGATCGTCCACAAATCATGCATCTTCTAGTCATGGGGGGGCTTCAGATTCAGATGATCGGTATATTTATGCTGGCATCCCCTCCCCAGATGAGGTAGCAGCTATAGTCGGAGGTAGTAGACATGTACAGATGTCGTAGTATTTAGCCGAGGACCTACTACATGCTTATAGTTTTATTTCATCTCAACTTGGGATACCGATGTTAGAGAGGAGATTCTCAGAGATGGTCAGGCTACAACGGCATTGATGCATACCCCGAGGCAGTCACAACATTCTCATCACTCTACGCATGCTCTAGGCACTGACCCATCTACAGATCACTCTGTTGCTGTAGAGGAGGAGCTACGAGTTGATCAGCTCCATATCACAGATGAGGGCCGGTTGGATTCATTTGAGGAGGAGATACGAGCTAATCAGGTACATATCACAGATGAGGGTTTGGACTCATTTGAGGATCAACTGAGAGATTTGAGCCATACTGGATTTATGGACATGTACTACAGTCAGACACTTCATCCACGATGCCCACTCATCTAGTTAGCCCCTTGCACTCCTCAGTGATACATACAGCTAGAGAGAGATATGCAGGCACGAGTGATGTTGTTGATATGATCACGGGACAGGATCAGACTATACAGCCTACTCCAGGTGATACACAAGTATGTACATGTACATGTGTGTTTAAATTTTTAGAAGATATGTATACATGTTGCAAATTTGTACCTGATAAATCTATATATATAGATCATGTTTAATAAATAATCTAGAGTTCTAAGTTTTAATTTGTAGATCATTTAAATTGATTGTGGACTAATCCTTAAATTGACAGTTAGCTCTTGTCACTCCTTCCTTGAGCTCTGAGCATGTGCGTAGGAGAGATTCTTTAGATGCTATTAGTGTACAGGTTAGTTATGGTTTTTGGTACATATATGTACATGTATGTATGTACATGCACGTTACAATTTATATTTAAATTTTTATTTAACTCTACTTGGATTTGATGCACATGCACGTCTAGAGAGATAGATATATTATATTTAATATTTAAATAAATTCTACTTTTGCAGGACTCCCCCTTAGATGGTCGCTCAGTTCGTAGCCGACATGATCCCTGTTGATTTGCTCCGGACTTTATAGCTAATTTACATTTATCTTTTTATATACTTTCATATTATATATATTCATGCACGTACATGGAGTTTAGACTCTAGATTATACTTTATACCTGGTTTGTGTTTGACTCTAGATTATACTTTATACTTTATACATGGAGTTTAGACTCTAGATTATACTTTATAAGTTTTATACATGTTTGATTTTATTAGATCTATACATGATGTTTGATTAGATTAGATTAGATTTAAATACATGTTTGATTTTCAAACAAAAGAGTATGTATGATTATACATGTTTCAAGATTTTCAAACAAAAGAGTATGTATGAAATGAACAAACTAAACTTAATAGGTCATGTATTGAATAGTTCACATGGTATGTATATTACATAGGTATGTATATTGTAGGTATGTGAGCTTCTAGGTATGTATATTGTAGTTAAATAGTTCACAACATGTACATGTCCTAATTCCATATTAAATATCAATTTTACAAATGTACATATTACATTCTAATTTAAATATGCATTTTTTAATTAAATACAAATACAATTACATACAATTAAGCATGCACATTTAAATACATCCTAATTTGATATAATGTATAAATAAACTTAAAAAATATTTATCCTTTAGTTTCAAAACAAGTTACTTGAGATCTAGAATTTATCTTGATTATATTAGATTTATACATGCTTGATTAGATTAGATTTAAATACATGTTTGATTTTCAAACAAAAGAGTATGTATGATTATACATGTTTCAAGATTTTCAAACAAAAGAGTATGTATGAAATGAACAAACTAAACTTAATAGGTCATGTATTGAATAGTTCACATGGTATGTATATTACATAGGTATGTATATTGTAGGTATGTGAGCTTCTAGGTATGTATATTGTAGTTAAATAGTTCACAACATGTACATGTCCTAATTCCATATTAAATATCAATTTTACAAATGTACATATTACATTCTAATTTAAATATGCATTTTTTAATTAAATACAAATACAATTACATACAATTAAACATGCACATTTAAATACATCCTAATTTGATATAATGTATAAATAAACTTAAAAAATATTTATCCTTTAGTTTCAAAACAAGTTACTTGAGATCTAGAATTTATCTTGATTATATTAGATTTATACATGTTTGATTAGATTAGATTTAAATACATGTTTGATTTTCAAACAAAAGAGTATGTATGATTATACATGTTTCAAGATTTTCAAACAAAAGAGTATGTATGAAATGAACAAACTAAACTTAATAGGTCATGTATTGAATAGTTCACATGGTATGTATATTACATAGGTATGTATATTGTAGGTATGTGAGCTTCTAGGTATGTATATTGTAGTTAAATAGTTCACAACATGTACATGTCCTAATTCCATATTAAATATCAATTTTACAAATGTACATATTACATTCTAATTTAAATATGCATTTTTTAATTAAATACAAATACAATTACATACAATTAAACATGCACATTTAAATACATCCTAATTTGATATAATGTATAAATAAACTTAAAAAATATTTATCCTTTAGTTTCAAAACAAGTTACTTGAGATCTAGAATTTATCTTGATTATATTAGATTTATACATGCTTGATTAGATTAGATTTAAATACATGTTTGATTTTCAAACAAAAGAGTATGTATGATTATACATGTTTCAAGATTTTCAAACAAAAGAGTATGTATGAAATGAACAAACTAAACTTAATAGGTCATGTATTGAATAGTTCACATGGTATGTATATTACATAGGTATGTATATTGTAGGTATGTGAGCTTCTAGGTATGTATATTGTAGTTAAATAGTTCACAACATGTACATGTCCTAATTCCATATTAAATATCAATTTTACAAAAGTACATATTACATTCTAATTTAAATATGCATTTTTTAATTAAATACAAATACAATTAAACATACAATTAAACATGCACATTTAAATACATCCTAATTTGATATAATGTATAAATAAACTTAAAAAATATTTATCCTTTAGTTTCAAAACAAGTTACTTGAGATCTAGAATTTATCTTGATTATATTAGATTTATACATGTTTGATTAGATTAGATTTAAATACATGTTTGATTTTCAAACAAAAGAGTATGTATGATTATACATGTTTCAAGATTTTCAAACAAAAGAGTATGTATGAAATGAACAGACTAAACTTAATAGGTCATGTATTGAATAGTTCACATGGTATGTATATTACATAGGTATGTATATTGTAGGTATGTGAGCTTCTAGGTATGTATATTGTAGTTAAATAGTTCACAACATGTACATGTCCTAATTCCATATTAAATATCAATTTTACAAATGTACATATTACATTCTAATTTAAATATGCATTTTTTAATTAAATACAAATACAATTACATACAATTAAACATGCACATTTAAATACATCCTAATTTGATATAATGTATAAATAAACTTAAAAAATATTTATCCTTTAGTTTCAAAACAAGTTACTTGAGATCTAGAATTTATCTTGATTATATTAGATTTATACATGTTTGATTAGATTAGATTTAAATACATGTTTGATTTTCAAACAAAAGAGTATGTATGATTATACATGTTTCAAGATTTTCAAACAAAAGAGTATGTATGAAATGAACAAACTAAACTTAATAGGTCATGTATTGAATAGTTCACATGGTATGTATATTACATAGGTATGTATATTGTAGGTATGTGAGCTTCTAGGTATGTATATTGTAGTTAAATAGTTCACAACATGTACATGTCCTAATTCCATATTAAATATCAATTTTACAAATGTACATATTACATTCTAATTTAAATATGCATTTTTTAATTAAATACAAATACAACTACATACAATTAAACATGCACATTTAAATACATCCTAATTTGATATAATGTATAAATAAACTTAAAAAATATTTATCCTTTAGTTTCAAAACAAGTTACTTGAGATCTAGAATTTATCTTGATTATATTAGATTTATACATGTTTGATTAGATTAGATTTAAATACATGTTTGATTTTCAAACAAAAGAGTATGTATGATTATACATGTTTCAAGATTTTCTGTAATGCCCCGCCAGGAAACCCCGAAGGGATAAGCCAAAATAACACAAGAATACAGTGCAATTTTTTATTTTTTTTTTAAAAGATACAACACATAAGATGCAACATGATACCAAAGATTCAGATTACATAGCGGAAGACATCAACCAACTAACACCTAAAGAGTTTCCCAACGAGATTACTTAACTTTCACAATACACTTAACTCACATGATTAATCCAATAAGCTAATTATCTTAACAATGAAATAATTCATACTCAGGATAATTTCTTTCAAAGGACGGAAATATAAATCACAACAAAGATTCATCCATTAAGATCCATTCATAATTCTCATTCAAGCTTTTCATTTAAAATTACAAACCATACATTTAACATTCTAATACACTAGGATAACATCATAACGTAAGAGATCTTTCCAAGCATATTTAATTCCCTTAACAACAACTGAGTCTAATTCATTACTCTAAGTTACATTATTTCATATTCCAACTTATTGCATTTCAAAAGACGATTACACACATGCATTTACGATAAATCGCATCTAAAACACTTACGCATTCGATCAACATGGCATTCAAGGAAGAACTGAATATAAGCATCTATAGTTAATTCCCATTTATCCACTTAATCATTTTAACATAAGCTAAACATACATGATAAAGCTGAATAAAGGAAACATAAGAGAATACATCACATAACACCATAATGATCTCGGAGTTCACCCCCTAATGGGCTACATCTCCGGGTCTGCTCAATTGCAAGACCCCTTCTGATAATTAATAAGGTTAAGAGTACAAGAGGTTACACCAAGTACTATCCAGCCATCAAGGCGATACATAAGCAATATACAAACGACCACATCGGTCAATAATACATAAACGATCCTTAAAAAGAACAGGATCCAGCTGAACATAATCAAAGCTAAGACAAAGGTCCAGAAGAGCATCCACAATACTGAGCCATCACCACCCAAGGTCTAACATGAAACCGACACTTACAAGGGCAGCGACAAAGGACGACTCACAAAGGTACTCAAACAGGACAAAACGACAACACACTAGCGAACGTAGGGACAAGTGTCATCACACAACTTGGTATGGATACCATGGCAAGTCTTCATAGGTCCCGGCCCATACACTGGTAACCCTGGCAACCTAATCCGAACTTCCGGCCCATCCAAGCCTCATGTGGAACCACACATCCTCTCGTGAAGACAAGGAAGGTGATTTGCCATTTCAGGCCTTCTCACAGCATGTCGAGTCTATACTAGCACTCGTCCCATGTGTGAGGCACATTATCTTATTTATAAATTATTTTCTAATCTACTTAGGTTATCACTTATTAGTCTCACTTTCGACGGGTTACCCAGCAGCCACTTTGGGCGCGGCCCCCAATCGAAAGCCACTTTTCCATACGACACTAGACTAACTCAGACGAACTCGAACCAAGGAATACACATGGTCAGACGAACGGAGTTCAAGGAGATACAATCATCAGGTCAAACACGACTCAAAGATGAACACTTACTGATGGTACTCTAACTAGAGACCTGACAACTAAGGTCAACCATGAATCATCGTTCGACTCACACAAAGAGGATATAACCAACTAAGTCAACATCACAATCCATAGTCAACTCAAAATTCGAGGACTGAAACAGGTACACCAAGTCAATCCATACGACGGGGTCCTATTTAAACAAAGCAAAACATGCCATTTCATAATTAAAGGCGAATACAAAAATTAAACTCGCAAGGCAATAATCAGAAAAGACAATATTTTCTCAAATTGATTTAATCATTAAACGACAATCAAGTTTTCTACAAGATCTAAAACAACTTACAGTTATCTACCTGATCAAGGGATAAGTCGTTCTTGGTTTTCTAACTCGTTAAAATTCAAAGCATAAACAGACATATAAGCCAAAATGAGTTTTTAACCAATTCGTATTAATAAAATTCAGTCAATCATTAATCGACTGAATAAGACATTTAATCTCCAACAAAAACATCATTAACACACTGGTCTAAAAACCGACCTCTACAATATCGTATTTCAACGATCTTCCAATAATATATTATTCTCTATTATCTTTAAACAATACTACTTCAGTTAGCCAAGTGCTCTAAACAGCTAGAAGGTAAGATCTAGATTAAATAATCCAAGATCGATCAGAATATAAGCAACAATATTCAATTTCGAAAATCAACAGTTTTAAAGCTTAATTAGGGAAGCGCATAATCCACAAAATGAATTTGAATAGTAATTGACTTAGGAATTCCATTATAGAATTCATTAATATCCAAAATAACATATATCAAGGTATTGCCTTCTTAATCAAAATTACGATCTAATTAAGACTACGCATTAAAATAACATTTAAATAACATATGCATTTTTTTAATTTCTTTTATAAAAAAAAAATACATAAAAAAAAACGTTAAACAACGATGTTTTATAAACAAAACGTGCATTTTAAAAAGGAATAAGGCGAGGGCTGGGCCGTAACCCTAACCCTAACCGCCACATTGGGGAGCCTCGTGGGCGGCGCTCGTGGCGGTGCCCGCAGGCGCCGCGGCGCCCTGCGGCCACCGCCGTGAGCCGCAGGCACCACGGATGCGAGAAGGCAAGAGGACGGGGGGAGGCGCGAGGGGGGCGTGCGGGGGGAGGAGCAAGGGAAAACCCCCAACTCACCGCTCGTCAACACAACCTTCGCTCCGTTCGGTGCACAGTGAAACGCACAGACCGAATAATGTGTTCCTTAATTTATTTTATTTTTTTTACACAGTTCACTATAATAAAATAAAGAAATACGCCCAGTTCGGCTTCAATCCAAAAACGTTTAAAATTTTCTTCGAACACCCAGTTCGGATATTAAAAAAATAAATGTTCTCATTTCCTTTATAAACACAGTTCGAACCAATAAAACAAAACGCCCATTACAGAGCTTGCTAATGGATTTCAATTCACTATAATTTCGGTTTAAACGAACAGGTTTAGATATCGCAATTTCTTGAAGGATTTCTCATCCTTTCCAAAAACAAGGGTTTCAAACACTCTAACAGCAAAGAGGAAATACACATTTCCAAAGGAAAACTCCAGCCAAACTCATATGAACAATCAAGTTGATTTTTCCAATCACAAATTCATTTCTTTCAATCAATCAATAAATCCTATGGCAACAAGAAATCAGTTCAGATTCCTACCTTGAAATGCAATCCTGGAATGGCTGAAGGAGAGCCCCAATTTTCAGCTCCCAATTCCTCCCATTTTCCTTCCCCAACCAAAATCTTCTCCAAATTTTGTCCCCCCTTTCAATTTTCCCCAAATTGGGTTATATGAAAGAGTTGACCCAAAAATTCCATTTTTGGAATAAAAATACTTTATTTAAAAATAATACTCAAAAATTAATTCTTTTCAACAATATCAACAATATAACTTGCTTTTTCAATTAAAAATTGATTTCCTCATTTAACCAAATTTAATCTTTCAATTCAAATAAGCCAACAGAACACAATTAACTCTATGGCGATAAAATCTAAAACTTTCTTTTCAACAACATATATAAAATGCATTAAATATTCGAAAACAGTCATATAATCGAATTCACTCCCAATTTAACATAGGCAATTCATTAACAACGAAAATCGCATAACGAATACCTGATTAATCTAATCCATTAATCTTCAATGCACAAACGCATAAATAAACAAGATAATTACTAAGGACTAATTAACCAATTTAATCATGCACACCAAGCACGCAAATCGAGAAAGTCAACCAAACAGACGACTCGCAAACCCAACAAACAGGGATCACTGACGACGACTGACGATGCTCACTTGAGCACGACTAAGGCCGACTAAGGTCTTACGACCACCTAATCCAACTCTAAGGATTAAAAGGTATGCTCAAACCTGCAAAACCAGGTGATGATGAACCTCGCACTCATGCGACTTTGTACCTGAAATCTCCTGCAACCAAAGATCATACATGCATACATATATAAAATTTAATGAAAACGTTAGCTCGATGTTAATACCACGAAATAAGAACACTAAACAACTAGCATAAACTAGAGTGAAAACCACATCAATAGCTATGCGTTACATCAAACATCTGACAATAATCATTATATTAAGATAACTAATCAAGATTAAACTAAGGTTAGAGATCGATTACGGTAGGGGTACTACATTTTCAAACAAAAGAGTATGTATGAAATGAACAAACTAAACTTAATAGGTCATGTATTGAATAGTTCACATGGTATGTATATTACATAGGTATGTATATTGTAGGTATGTGAGCTTCTAGGTATGTATATTGTAGTTAAATAGTTCACTAAACTTAATAGGTCATGTATTGAATAGTTCACATGGTATGTATATTACATAGGTATGTATATTGTAGGTATGTGAGCTTCTAGGTATGTATATTGTAGTTAAATAGTTCACAACATGTACATGTCCTAATTCCATATTAAATATCAATTTTACAAATGTACATATTACATTCTAATTTAAATATGCATTTTTTAATTAAATACAAATACAATTACATACAATTAAACATGCACATTTAAATACATCCTAATTTGATATAATGTATAAATAAACTTAAAAAATATTTATCCTTTAGTTTCAAAACAAGTTACTTGAGATCTAGAATTTATCTTGATTATATTAGATTTATACATGTTTGATTAGATTAGATTTAAATACATGTTTGATTTTCAAACAAAAGAGTATGTATGATTATACATGTTTCAAGATTTTCAAACAAAAGAGTATGTATGAAATGAACAAACTAAACTTAATAGGTCATGTATTGAATAGTTCACATGGTATGTATATTACATAGGTATGTATATTGTAGGTATGTGAGCTTCTAGGTATGTATATTGTAGTCAAATAGTTCACAACATGTACATGTCCTAATTCCATATTAAATATCAATTTTACAAATGTACATATTACATTCTAATTTAAATATGCATTTTTTAACTAAATACAAATACAATTACATACAATTAAACATCCACATTTAAATACATCCTACTTTGATATAATGTATAAATAAACTTAAAAAATATTTATCCTTTAGTTTCAAAACAAGTTACTTGAGATCTAGAATTTATCTTGATTATATTAGATTTATACATGTTTGATTAGATTAGATTTAAATACATGTTTGATTTTCAAACAAAAGAGTATGTATGATTATACATGTTTCAAGATTTTCAAACAAAAGAGTATGTATGAAATGAACAAACTAAACTTAATAGGTCATGTATTGAATAGTTCACATGGTATGTATATTACATAGGTATGTATATTGTAGGTATGTGAGCTTCTAGGTATGTATATTGTAGTTAAATAGTTCACAACATGTACATGTCCTAATTCCGTATTAAATATCAATTTTACAAATGTACATATTACATTCTAATTTAAATATGCATTTTTTAATTAAATACAAATACAATTACATACAATTAAACATGCACATTTAAATACATCCTAATTTGATATAATGTATAAATAAACTTAAAAAATATTTATCCTTTAGTTTCAAAACAAGTTACTTGAGATCTAGAATTTATCTTGATTATATTAGATTTATACATGTTTGATTAGATTAGATTTAAATACATGTTTGATTTTCAAACAAAAGAGTATGTATGATTATACATGTTTCCAGATTTTCAAACAAAAGAGTATGTATGAAATGAACAAACTAAACTTAATAGGTCATGTATTGAATAGTTCACATGGTATGTATATTACATAGGTATGTATATTGTAGGTATGTGAGCTTCTAGGTATGTATATTGTAGTTAAATAGTTCACAATATGTACATGTCCTAATTCCATATTAAATATCAATTTTACAAAAGTACATATTACATTCTAATTTAAATATGCATTTTTTAGTTAAATACAAATACAATTACATAGAATTAAACATGCACATTTAAATACATCCTAATTTGATATAATGTATAAATAAACTTAAAAAATATTTATCCTTTAGTTTCAAAACAAGTTACTTGAGATCTAGAATTTATCTTGATTATATTAGATTTATACATGTTTGATTAGATTAGATTTAAATACATGTTTGATTTTCAAACAAAAGAGTATGTATGATTATACATGTTTCAAGATTTTCAAACAAAAGAGTATGTATGAAATGAACAAACTAAACTTAATAGGTCATGTATTGAATAGTTCACATGGTATGTATATTACATAGGTATGTATATTGTAGGTATGTGAGCTTCTAGGTATGTATATTGTAGTTAAATAGTTCACAACATGTACATGTCCTAATTCCATATTAAATATCAATTTTACAAATGTACATATTACATTCTAATTTAAATATGCATTTTTTAATTAAATACAAATACAATTACATACAATTAAACATGCACATTTAAATACATCCTAATTTGATATAATGTATAAATAAACTTAAAAAATATTTATCCTTTAGTTTCAAAACAAGTTACTTGAGATCTAGAATTTATCTTGATTATATTAGATTTATACATGTTTGATTAGATTAGATTTAAATACATGTTTGATTTTCAAACAAAAGAGTATGTATGATTATACATGTTTCAAGATTTTCAAACAAAAGAGTATGTATGAAATGAACAAACTAAACTTAATAGGTCATGTATTGAATAGTTCACATGGTATGTATATTACATAGGTATGTATATTGTAGGTATGTGAGCTTCTAGGTATGTATATTGTAGTTAAATAGTTCACAACATGTACATGTCCTAATTCCATATTAAATATCAATTTTACAAATGTACATATTACATTCTAATTTAAATATGCATTTTTTAATTAAATACAAATACAACTACATACAATTAAACATGCACATTTAAATACATCCTAATTTGATATAATGTATAAATAAACTTAAAAAATATTTATCCTTTAGTTTCAAAACAAGTTACTTGAGATCTAGAATTTATCTTGATTATATTAGATTTATACATGTTTGATTAGATTAGATTTAAATACATGTTTGATTTTCAAACAAAAGAGTATGTATGATTATACATGTTTCAAGATTTTCAAACAAAAGAGTATGTATGAAATGAACAAACTAAACTTAATAGGTCATGTATTGAATAGTTCACATGGTATGTGTATTACATAGGTATGTATATCGTAGGTATGTGAGCTTCTAGGTATGTATATTGTAGTTAAATAGTTCACAACATGTACATGTCCTAATTCCATATTAAATATCAATTTTACAAATGTACATATTACATTCTAATTTAAATATGCATTTTTTAATTAAATACAAATACAATTACATACAATTAAACATGCACATTTAAATACATCCTAATTTGATATAATGTATAAATAAACTTAAAAAATATTTATCCTTTAGTTTCAAAACAAGTTACTTGAGATCTAGAATTTATCTTGATTATATTAGATTTATACATGTTTGATTAGATTAGATTTAAATACATGTTTGATTTTCAAACAAAAGAGTATGTATGATTATACATGTTTCAAGATTTTCAAACAAAAGAGTATGTATGAAATGAACAAACTAAACTTAATAGGTCATGTATTGAATAGTTCACATGGTATGTATATTACATAGGTATGTATATTGTAGGTATGTGAGCTTCTAGGTATGTATATTGTAGTTAAATAGTTCACAACATGTACATGTCCTAATTCCATATTAAATATCAATTTTACAAATGTACATATTACATTCTAATTTAAATATGCATTTTTTAATTAAATACAAATACAATTACATACAATTAAACATGCACATTTAAATACATCCTAATTTGATATAATGTATAAATAAACTTAAAAAATATTTATCCTTTAGTTTCAAAACAAGTTACTTGAGATCTAGAATTTATCTTGATTATATTAGATTTATACATGTTTGATTAGATTAGATTTAAATACATGTTTGATTTTCAAACAAAAGAGTATGTATGATTATACATGTTTCAAGATTTTCAAACAAAAGAGTATGTATGAAATGAACAAACTAAACTTAATAGGTCATGTATTGAATACTTCACATGGTATGTGTATTACATAGGTATGTATATCGTAGGTATGTGAGCTTCTAGGTATGTATATTGTAGTTAAATAGTTCACAACATGTACATGTCCTAATTCCATATTAAATATCAATTTTACAAATGTACATATTACATTCTAATTTAACTATGCATTTTTTAATTAAATACAAATACAATTACATACAATTAAACATGCACATTTAAATAAATCCTAATTTGATATAATGTATAAATAAACTTAAAAAATATTTATCCTTTAGTTTCAAAACAAGTTACTTGAGATCTAGAATTTATCTTGATTATATTAGATTTATACATGTTTGATTAGATTAGATTTAAATACATGTTTGATTTTCAAACAAAAGAGTATGTATGATTAAACATGTTTCAAGATTTTCAAACAAAAGAGTATGTATGAAATGAACAAACTAAACTTAATAGGTCATGTATTGAATAGTTCACATGGTATGTATATTACATAGGTATGTATATTGTAGGTATGTGAGCTTCTAGGTATGTATATTGTAGTTAAATAGTTCACAACATGTACATGTCCTAATTCCATATTAAATATCAATTTTACAAATGTACATATTACATTCTAATTTAAATATGCATTTTTTAATTAAATACAAATACAATTACATACAATTAAACATGCACATTTAAATACATCCTAATTTGATATAATGTATAAATAAACTTAAAAAATATTTATCCTTTAGTTTCAAAACAAGTTACTTGAGATCTAGAATTTATCTTGATTATATTAGATTTATACATGTTTGATTAGATTAGATTTAAATACATGTTTGATTTTCAAACAAAAGAGTATGTATGATTATACATGTTTCAAGATTTTCAAACAAAAGAGTATGTATGAAATGAACAAACTAAACTTAATAGGTCATGTATTGAATACTTCACATGGTATGTGTATTACATAGGTATGTATATCGTAGGTATGTGAGCTTCTAGGTATGTATATTGTAGTTAAATAGTTCACAACATGTACATGTCCTAATTCCATATTAAATATCAATTTTACAAATGTACATATTACATTCTAATTTAAATATGCATTTTTTAATTAAATACAAATACAATTACATACAATTAAACATGCACATTTAAATAAATCCTAATTTGATATAATGTATAAATAAACTTAAAAAATATTTATCCTTTAGTTTCAAAACAAGTTACTTGAGATCTAGAATTTATCTTGATTATATTAGATTTATACATGTTTGATTAGATTAGATTTAAATACATGTTTGATTTTCAAACAAAAGAGTATGTATGATTAAACATGTTTCAAGATTTTCAAACAAAAGAGTATGTATGAAATGAACAAACTAAACTTAATAGGTCATGTATTGAATAGTTCACATGGTATGTATATTACATAGGTATGTATATTGTAGGTATGTGAGCTTCTAGGTATGTATATTGTAGTTAAATAGTTCACAACATGTACATGTCCTAATTCCATATTAAATATCAATTTTACAAATGTACATATTACATTCTAATTTAAATATGCATTTTTTAATTAAATACAAATACAATTACATACAATTAAACATGCACATTTAAATACATCCTAATTTGATATAATGTATAAATAAACTTAAAAAATATTTATCCTTTAGTTTCAAAACAAGTTACTTGAGATCTAGAATTTATCTTGATTATATTAGATTTATACATGTTTGATTAGATTAGATTTAAATACATGTTTGATTTTCAAACAAAAGAGTATGTATGATTATACATGTTTCAAGATTTTCAAACAAAAGAGTATGTATGAAATGAACAAACTAAACTTAATAGGTCATGTATTGAATAGTTCACATGGTATGTATATTACATAGGTATGTATATTGTAGGTATGTGAGCTTCTAGGTATGTATATTGTAGTTAAATAGTTCACAACATGTACATGTCCTAATTCCATATTAAATATCAATTTTACAAATGTACATATTACATTCTAATTTAAATATGCATTTTTTAATTAAATACAAATACAATTAAACATGCACATTTAAATACATCCTAATTTGATATAATGTATAAATAAACTTAAAAAATATTTATCCTTTAGTTTCAAAACAAGTTACTTGAGATCTAGAATTTATCTTGATTATATTAGATTTATACATGCTTGATTAGATTAGATTTAAATACATGTTTGATTTTCAAACAAAAGAGTATGTATGATTATACATGTTTCAAGATTTTCAAACAAAAGAGTATGTATGAAATGAACAAACTAAACTTAATAGGTCATGTATTGAATAGTTCACATGGTATGTATATTACATAGGTATGTATATTGTAGGTATGTGAGCTTCTAGGTATGTATATTGTAGTTAAATAGTTCACAACATGTACATGTCCTAATTCCATATTAAATATCAATTTTACAAATGTACATATTACATTCTAATTTAAATATGCAGTTTTTAATTAAATACAAATACAATTACATACAATAAAACATGCACATTTAAATACATCCTAATTTGATATAATGTATAAATAAACTTAAAAAATATTTATCCTTTAGTTTCAAAACAAGTTACTTGAGATCTAGAATTTATCTTGATTATATTAGATTTATACATGTTTGATTAGATTAGATTTAAATACATGTTTGATTTTCAAACAAAAGAGTATGTATGATTATACACGTTTCAAGATTTTCAAACAAAAGAGTATGTATGAAATGAACAAACTAAACTTAATAGGTCATGTATTGAATAGTTCACATGGTATGTATATTACATAGGTATGTATATTGTAGGTATGTGAGCTTCTAGGTATGTATATTGTAGTTAAATAGTTCACAACATGTACATGTCCTAATTCCATATTAAATATCAATTTTACAAATGTACATATTACATTCTAATTTAAATATGCATTTTTTAATTAAATACAAATACAATTACATACAATTAAACATGCACATTTAAATACATCCTAATTTGATATAATGTATAAATAAACTTAAAAAATATTTATCCTTTAGTTTCAAAACAAGTTACTTGAGATCTAGAATTTATCTTGATTATATTAGATTTATACATGTTTGATTAGATTAGATTTAAATACATGTTTGATTTTCAAACAAAAGAGTATGTATGATTATACATGTTTCAAGATTTTCAAACAAAAGAGTATGTATGAAATGAACAAACTAAACTTAATAGGTCATGTATTGAATAGTTCACATGGTATGTATATTACATAGGTATGTATATTGTAGGTATGTGAGCTTCTAGGTATGTATATTGTAGTTAAATAGTTCACAACATGTACATGTCCTAATTCCATATTAAATATCAATTTTACAAATGTACATATTACATTCTAATTTAAATATGCATTTTTTAATTAAATACAAATACAATTACATACAATTAAACATGCACATTTAAATACATCCTAATTTGATATAATGTATAAATAAACTTAAAAAATATTTATCCTTTAGTTTCAAAACAAGTTACTTGAGATCTAGAATTTATCTTGATTATATTAGATTTATACATGTTTGATTAGATTAGATTTAAATACATGTTTGATTTTCAAACAAAAGAGTATGTATGATTATACACGTTTCAAGATTTTCAAACAAAAGAGTATGTATGAAATTAACAAACTAAACTTAATAGGTCATGTATTGAATAGTTCACATGGTATGTATATTACATAGGTATGTATATTGTAGGTATGTGAGCTTCTAGGTATGTATATTGTAGTTAAATAGTTCACAACATGTACATGTCCTAATTCCATATTAAATATCAATTTTACAAATGTACATATTACATTCTAATTTAAATATGCATTTTTTAATTAAATACAAATACAATTACATACAATTAAACATGCACATTTAAATACATCCTAATTTGATATAATGTATAAATAAACTTAAGAAATATTTATCCTTTAGTTTCAAAACAAGTTACTTGAGATCTAGAATTTATCTTGATTATATTAGATTTATACATGTTTGATTAGATTAGATTTAAATACATGTTTGATTTTCAAACAAAAGAGTATGTATGATTATACATGTTTCAAGATTTTCAAACAAAAGAGTATGTATGAAATGAACAAACTAAACTTAATAGGTCATGTATTGAATAGTTCACATGGTATGTATATTACATAGGTATGTATATTGTAGGTATGTGAGCTTCTAGGTATGTATATTGTAGTTAAATAGTTCACAACATGTACATGTCCTAATTCCATATTAAATATCAATTTTACAAATGTACATATTACATTCTAATTTAAATATGCATTTTTTAATTAAATACAAATACAATTACATACAATTAAACATGCACATTTAAATACATCCTAATTTGATATAATGTATAAATAAACTTAAAAAATATTTATCCTTTAGTTTCAAAACAATTTACTTGAGATTTAGAATTTATCTTGATTATATTAGATTTATACATGTTTGATTAGATTAGATTTAAATACATGTTTGATTTTCAAACAAAGGAGTATGTATGATTATACATGTTTCAAGATTTTCAAACAAAAGAGTATGTATGAAATGAACAAACTAAACTTAATAGGTCATGTATTGAATAGTTCACATGGTATGTATATTACATAGGTATGTATATTGTAGGTATGTGAGCTTCTAGGTATGTATATTGTAGTTAAATAGTTCACAACATGTACATGTCCTAATTCCATATTAAATATCAATTTTACAAATGTACATATTACATTCTAATTTAAATATGCATTTTTTAATTAAATACAAATACAATTGCATACAATTAAACATGCACATTTAAATACATCCTAATTTGATATAATGTATAAATAAACTTAAAAAATATTTATCCTTTAGTTTCAAAACAAGTTACTTGAGATCTAGAATTTATCTTGATTATATTAGATTTATACATGTTTGATTAGATTAGATTTAAATACATGTTTGATTTTCAAACAAAAGAGTATGTATGATTATACATGTTTCAAGATTTTCAAACAAAAGAGTATGTATGAAATGAACAAACTAAACTTAATAGGTCATGTATTGAATAGTTCACATGGTATGTATATTACATAGGTATGTATATTGTAGGTATGTGAGCTTCTAGGTATGTATATTGTAGTTAAATAGTTCACAACATGTACATGTCCTAATTCCATATTAAATATCAATTTTACAAATGTACATATTACATTCTAATTTAAATATGCATTTTTTCATTAAATACAAAAAAAATTGCATACAATTAAACATGCACATTTAAATACATCCTAATTTGATATAATGTATAAATAAACTTAAAAAATATTTATCCTTTAGTTTCAAAACAAGTTACTTGAGATCTAGAATTTATCTTGATTATATTAGATTTATACATGTTTGATTAGATTAGATTTAAATACATGTTTGATTTTCAAACAAAAGAGTATGTATGAAATGAACAAACTAAACTTAATAGGTCATGTATTGATTAGTTCACATGGTATGTATATTACATAGGTATGTATATTGTAGGTATGTGAGCTTCTAGGTATGTATATTGTAGTTAAATAGTTCACAACATGTACATGTCCTAATTCCATATTAAATATCAATTTTACAAATGTACATATTACATTCTAATTTAAATATGCATTTTTTAATTAAATACAAATACAATTACATACAATTAAACATGCACATTTAAATACATCCTAATTTGATATAATGTATAAATAAACTTAAAAAATATTTATCCTTTAGTTTCAAAACAAGTTACTTGAGATCTAGAATTTATCTTGATTATATTAGATTTATACATGTTTGATTAGATTAGATTTAAATACATGTTTGATTTTCAAACAAAAGAGTATGTATGATTATACATGTTTCAAGATTTTCAAACAAAAGAGTATGTATGAAATGAACAAACTAAACTTAATAGGTCATGTATTGAATAGTTCACATGGTATGTATATTACATAGGTATGTATATTGTAGGTATGTGAGCTTCTAGGTATGTATATTGTAGTTAAATAGTTCACAACATGTACATGTCCTAATTCCATATTAAATATCAATTTTACAAATGTACATATTACATTCTAATTTAAATATGCATTTTTTAATTAAATACAAATACAATTACATACAATTAAACATGCACATTTAAATACATCCTAATTTGATATAATGTATAAATAAACTTAAAAAATATTTATCCTTTAGTTTCAAAACAAGTTACTTGAGATCTAGAATTTATCTTGATTATATTAGATTTATACATGTTTGATTAGATTAGATTTAAATACATGTTTGATTTTCAAACAAAGGAGTATGTATGATTATACATGTTTCAAGATTTTCAAACAAAAGAGTATGTATGAAATGAACAAACTAAACTTAATAGGTCATGTATTGAATAGTTCACATGGTATGTATATTACATAGGTATGTATATTGTAGGTATGTGAGCTTCTAGGTATGTATATTGTAGTTAAATAGTTCACAACATGTACATGTCCTAATTCCATATTAAATATCAATTTTACAAATGTAAATATTACATTCTAATTTAAATATGCATTTTTTAATTAAATACAAATACAATTACATACAATTAAACATGCACATTTAAATACATCCTAATTTGATATAATGTATAAATAAACTTAAAAAATATTTATCCTTTAGTTTCAAAACAAGTTACTTGAGATCTAGAATTTATCTTGATTATATTAGATTTATACATGTTTGATTAGATTAGATTTAAATACATGTTTGATTTTCAAACAAAAGAGTATGTATGATTATACATGTTTCAAGATTTTCAAACAAAAGAGTATGTATGAAATGAACAAACTAAACTTAATAGGTCATGTATTGAATAGTTCACATGGTATGTATATTACATAGATATGTATATTGTAGGTATGTGAGCTTCTAGGTATGTATATTGTAGTTAAATAGTTCACAACATGTACATGTCCTAATTCCATATTAAATATCAATTTTACAAATGTACATATTACATTCTAATTTAAATATGCATTTTTTAATTAAATACAAATACAATTACATACAATTAAACATGCACATTTAAATACATCCTAATTTGATATAATGTATAAATAAACTTAAAAAATATTTATCCTTTAGTTTCAAAACAAGTTACTTGAGATCTAGAATTTATCTTGATTATATTAGATTTATACATGTTTGATTAGATTAGATTTAAATACATGTTTGATTTTCAAACAAAAGAGTATGTATGATTATACATGTTTCAAGATTTTCAAACAAAAGAGTATGTATGAAATGAACAAACTAAACTTAATAGGTCATGTATTGAATAGTTCACATGGTATGTATATTACATAGGTATGTATATTGTAGGTATGTGAGCTTCTAGGTATGTATATTGTAGTTAAATAGTTCACAACATGTACATGTCCTAATTCCATATTAAATATCAATTTTACAAATGTACATATTACATTCTAATTTAAATATGCATTTTTTAATTAAATACAAATACAATTACATACAATTAAACATGCACATTTAAATACATCCTAATTTGATATAATGTATAAATAAACTTAAAAAATATTTATCCTTTAGTTTCAAAACAAGTTACTTGAGATCTAGAATTTATCTGGAGTACATTAAAATTCAATTCATGTGGGCTAAACCACATGTGTACTTTGGATTACTAAATGTATATATAGTTCATACCACATCAAGTGGTTCGCAACGCTCTTCAATAACACTTAATATTTTGTCATGATCTTCACTATCTAGTCTCCACTTTTGAGACTGCCCTCGACGTGGAACTGTTTGAAGAATTAGGCCAACAGCAATGACCAAGTGACTTTACTGATATACCTTGTTGTCAATTTGGTATTCACTGAAATGAATCCCATGTTGAACAATTTTAACTTGTTTGAAATATGTCCCTTGCACTACAACTGATCCTGCATGTACATGTATATAAGAAACGTGAGAAATTAAAAAAATTCACATAAGCGATTTGTACATGTACATATTCAAATCAGAACTCAAACCTGTGGGGAATGACATTCCATCACTCATCTCAGTTTTTGATAACTTCTTTCTCTCTTCTGTGCAACGCAATAAATAATAACTAACACCTTCTATATTTCCATCTTCTGCTATGACTGCAAAAATATCTCCTGCAATTTGACACAAGTTAAATAAATTCTAAGTTATATGTCATTTTTAAGGAAATGTTTACATGTGTACGTCATGTATGTACCTTTTTTAATCAATCCTGAAATATGATCGTAATCACCAGAAATCAAGGGAATGTCTTCAAAGTTTTCATCCTCATTTGAATCCTCGTATGTGTTAGAAACATCTAGTGGCACCATTTTCCATTCACTAACATATCCAAGCTCTTGGTTCTTGCAATCAACAGAGTTTTTGAAAATGCATTCAGAACAAAAACATGAATAATCCCTAGTGTATAATGTCCATGGGCGATTATCTGTACTCATGACACAATGCAAAGATCTTGTCCTCTCCACACTCTTGCATCCATGCATTGATTTTCTATCCACATCTGCAAAATGTACATGTGTACAAGAATGTACATGTAGATCAAGTTGTTAAATTAAAAATAAATAAATAAAATACTAAAAGAGAACACGTACTGGTTATCTCCCAAAACACTCTATATGGAATGGGCCTGTATGTTCTCAATGATGATTCCCCAGGATAATTAGGTTGCTCAAAGTGTTTCTTACACCATTCAACAACATCATGTGCATTTTCTATACGTTCTCCTATGTACTTTATTTGATGCTTTCTTAGAGCATGTTTGATACAAGCTCCTACACCATCATGTTCACCCTTTCCATGACCACTCTAAAAAAAAATCCAAACATGTGGTATCTTGTCATTTCGATGATATCTACATAGTGCATAAAATGGCCTTGAAGATTTGAATTGTGCCGCACATCCATCAGACCAAACAAAATGTTTAACTATTGTTATGCCTCTATCTTTCAAATATTCAAAAAACTTCTTAAAGCAATGTTGTACAAAAAGTGTGTCATGCTCCTTATCATCACTGATATAGAAGTGGTACTCTTTCTTAATGACACGATTTTCAAATGTACTATCAACACCATCCAAATTCATTTGTGCATGTCGATAACACACATGCACGAAAATAGTGATTTGCTTTGAAAAGTAATACTCTGATTGAATCTCTTTTTGATGTGCAAAAGAGTAATTCTCTGCGAAGTCAACTATAGATAGAATAGTTCCAAGTGGGAAAGTGTCTCTTAATCTTTTAAATTGTTCTGCTTGCCACTTGGCAAAAAAACCATGGCATATGTATGGTTTTATCAACTTACAAAAATTTTCCATAAATGTTCCAATAGGTATTTCCTCTTCTACATAATCTAGCCTTGTAGATTCCTTTCCAAATTTTGTTTCAAATTTTTTGTACTTGTAACTCTTGTAATTTACCATCTTCCTCATGTCAGTATCTTCATCTCTCAAAGGCAATTTAGCCAAGTCCCCACATGTTCCACAAATTCCTCTTATGCAATTTATTTGACCGGTTGCATTATCATCTGATTTATCACATAAGATGGATGCTATGAATTGACTTGTTCGTTTAGGAGGAGTATTTTCATAACCATCACTATCTTCTCTAATCTTTCGAAACAACTGATAGTACAAGTCAAATTTGATGTGATAACGACATCAACAAGTTTCAAAAACTTTGTTTAACTTCACATAATATGGCCTTAACCATTCAAACATGGTTTGTCCAATCTTTATATGAGGGTTTGTTTTAGTAAACAATACATACAATTCATGTTTTGTTGTGTCTATCCAATGTTTTACATGGAGATCATAACGATCAGGACCAATCTTTTGCTTGATAACATCTCTACTATTTGATGAAGGGCGAGTATTATCATTCCAAAAACTTGTCACAAAGTTCCTAACAACATCTTCAATTCTATCAGAACGAGGAGCTCTACACATAATTGCCCAATTCCCTTCTGAGGTAGTATCATCCAAAATCTTTCTCCTTTTAACATATTTAGATATTGTCCTTCTACTAAAACCAAACTCAGATGACAGTGAAGAGATTTGTCTTTTTTGAGGCAATCTTTCATTTACTAAAGATGTCAACATCACTCTTCTTGAAATGGTCTTATCTAGTTTTCGAGAATTTTTTACCAATGTTCACCAAACCTTTCTTAACATTATCAACAATAGATTTTTGTAGCTGAGAATATTTCCTCTTTTGACTTGTTGTATCTGTACCCAACAATTTCATTGGATCTATTAAGTCTTTATGAGTAAGTACAATTGATAACAATTGAGCTTTTTCTAGTGTAGTATCAAGATTGTTGAAATGAGACATTATTTCTTTTCCACTTTTATTCATTGACCTCCTTTAAGTATGTCTAGGTTCTTCACTGAGACGTTTCAACTCATCCACATCCATTTCAAGTAAACGATCTAAATTTTTATAAGAAATATTTCTCTTCACCTGTTTAGCTAGATCCACAATATGCTCATCCATATCAGTTGGAGGTAAGGAGCCTGACCCCTCTCCTTCAAAGGTCTCCATTGGTTCAACTTGGACAATCTCCTCCCTATGTTCATCAACTATATTGTGTTCTTCAACAGGTTCGTTTGCCCGTTTTGCACATAATTTAAGAGTTTGTGTAAGGTTCTTGAATTAATCAGAGATTATTCAATTAGGTTTAAGAATAGGGGTGAATTTGGCTTAAAGCTTTACATGTTAAAATTAGCCCATTCAATTTGGTTTATTAAATTTAATTACTTTCAGGACCTTATTGTTATAACTCTAATTAAATTACCAGTTTAGGTTTAAAGTTCAATTTGTTCTCAGGTTAGGATTAAAGTTCAATCTCTAATTTTGAGCACTAATTTAACACATAAAATAAAATTTTGATAAATTAGAAATTCCAATTTTGAAAATTAAAAGTACAAATATTTTGATGCATGCATACGATAACTTAGGTGACCTCATATTAATTTGTTATGGACCATAATGTAGGTGGACTATAATTTGTCACATGTGTGTATATTTAAGACCTATTATTGCATAATAGACCTCCTAATCTGAAATGTTTTTGCATGTATGTGAAGTTGAATATAAATAGTTCACCTAAATTATTCAACATGTTTAATAGGTTATAAATTTATGTCACATTTAAGACCTATAATCAATGTAATAGTCCTAATAGGCCTTATTATTAACATCAATATGACCACATTTGAAAAAACATTTCACAATTAATATACTTAACTACCCTTAAGACAGATATATTATGTGATATTAAAGGACCTATCACATGAAATTACTTGTACATGTAGATTAAATATTTAATATATATAATTTAGAACCTAGAAATTATGACATAATAGGTCTTATTAATTTTATGACTTAATAGGTCTTATCTATTATAAATGGACTTAATTATATAGGAGAAAAATGCAATTACACAACAAGCAAGTTGATGGAATTTGAAATTTGCAAATACACATGTATTATCTCAAATTAATTATGCTTTACAATTAAAACAAAATTATTTTTAATCCTATTATTTCCAATTAATTTAATTAAGATTTTTTAAATTAATTTTCATTAAAAATATTAGATAAAAAATATTGAGTTCTAATTAATTGATACGTAATACATATTAAATTAAATAGAAATAAAATTAAAAGTACATACTTGCATCATGATATCTTTGTCTTCTTTGTTCTCAATATCTTTCTTCCGTTTCGGGAGAATAATTCCTTGAAGTCTTATTTTGCCTTCTCTTCTTGTTCCCCATGCTTTTACAAAAAACCTTCAAATTATTGCTTTCAAAATAATTTTCAAATATCTTCTCTCATCCAAAAATGTGAATTATTTTAATCATTTGTGTGATAAAAAATGAAAAAAATTATGGACATTTATACGACTCCACAAATGAAAAAAAAACAAAAAATGTGTCGGCCAGAGTTCGAACGAAACCCGACAGTTAAAAATTGTTGGGTTCGCTCGAACATGACCGTTACAAAAATGTGCGTGCCAAAATCAAGCTCATTGGTTCGAGCGAATGGGGAGGGTTCGAGCGAACCCAATTCGCTCGAACTGGTGTTCATTCGAACCCTCAAATTAAAGGTTTCTCCAAAAAAATTTCAGAGTTCTGAAGAATTAATGACTTTGAAGCTCTAGTTCAAAGCACAAATGAAATAATCTTGATAACCCAAAAATATTAGATGGTAGTACTCGAAGCAAGCTTTCCAATGAGTATAATTTTGTTATATTTTGAATTTATTATGTTCTTGTTTTTTTAATTTTATGAAAAATTGGTTTTTCACCGAACATGAACTTCCCTGTTCAACGCATTGGGAAAAATAAGAAACTAATTCAAAAAAATTCTGAAAAATATCTAAGCCCCTGGTATTGATGTCTTCTTTCTAACAAAAAAATAAAATTGAATTTCGATTTATATAGAACAAGTTATGTGTTCAAACGTAAACCTATGTTTGAATTATGACTAGTTGGACTTCAAAACTTTATAAAATGAAAAATATTGAACATATCACTATAAAACCAAATGCAAGCCCTGGATATTTATGTTAAAAACCAAAATTCGAAAGAATTGAGTTTTTATCATTTATAGAAAAAAAGTTATGCATTTTGGGAGGCACATCACTCTTAAAAAATGTAGTTTGTTGTAAAAAACTACTTTTCGAGGGAGATGGAAATTTTTTTTTAAAATCCTTCAAAAAAAATTGAAAAAAATGTATATAGAATCTACAAACAAAATTCTAGAAATCACTAATTTACATCATCTTCAAATTTTTAATAGTTTAAAAGTTATAGTTCTCGGAAGTTGAAGATTATTTTAAAAATGTACATCTTAGTGTCAAAAGTGGCAAAAAAGTGGGAACCATTATTGTGAGTTCACCCACATACATGTGCATATGTATATAAATATATATAGACACATATGCATACATATATACATACACACACACACATAAATGTGTGTGTGTGTGTGCGCGTGCGCATACATACATGAATGTATGCATACATCTATCTATAATACCTACATAAATAACATAACTAAATTCATTTAATGGCCCTGTGAAAGAAAAAAAAAAAGATGATAAATTTTTACCCAATATCCTATCCCAATCCTCAACCCCCCAAACTATCTTCCCTAAATATTGAAGAAAAAATAGTTATATAATTACTCTCTTCCCTTAATACCTTGTGATATATATCTATCTATTTCTTTCAATATTTAAAATTTCATTAGAAGCAATGTGTTATGATATTAAGTAACTAATGACATCCCAAGCTTATAGTTATCCCTATGATTTCTAAGGTTGACTATGAGTCTTTTTTAATCTTGGGGTGGAATTGATCTCATCCAACAAATAAGATCTTTTCAATTTATTAAATTAAAATTCAAATCCATTTTTTTTAAAAATAGTGTCTTTGACTAACTCAAGTCACAAGAGGGGATACCTCCTTAATGTTATAACTTAAACACTTATGACCCATTATGCACTTAATAGATTGAATTTGTTAAGTAGCAGTTTACTCCTTGGGACCCCTTGGTCAAGTAGTGACCTAACATAACTTGATTTTGAACCTAGGTAAATTGTACCACCTATTAGGGTTTAGTTGGGTGTCCTTCCACTGACAAGTCAAGTATTGTCTCAAGGGGATGCATGTCACATCTATTCTCTTCTACTGATGAATCCATTTGAATTCCTCTTCCTTCATCTTCATTTGAGAAATCACAACGTAGTCGAGCTACTTTGACATTGTATTTGTGATTTGTTATCACACATTAGTGGTACTAGGTGTCACTCATGCAATATGATGAAACTAGTACTTGTTGGATATATATCTCTTGTCTTATCACATACACATAAAAAAATTTGTTAGTTTATTTGGAAGTTTTCTTTAGGTAACTTTATGGGAATTACACTAAATGTATCATTATGCTTGGTCAAATAATAAGACTACTTTAAATACCCCTGAGATTCCCACCCTCATGGGCTAGGTTTTGGATGTCGATTTATCCATAGTATTATTTGCATTGTGATCTTGTCTCGCCATTTCAATTCTAAATTCCATACTCTCAATGCATATAGTTCTAAAACTTGTATATTACACATCGATACATATGTACCGAAATAATTTTAGTCAAACATTTGGGATGTTTTATGTAAGGACAATCCTAGGTCATTAATTATTATTTAAAGATTATCACTAGAATGTTACACTAGCTAACATCATTGTAAATCATAATCATAAGGATTTCATCAACACTTGCAACAATAGATACCATTTTGCACTCTCATCTTAGACATTTGAATATTTTCTAGTCACCTTATTTTCACTTATTGTGCACCAATAAGGTGGACTACATAATGTAATAAAATATTATGATATTGTCATCATTATTCAAGTGTAGATTTTGGGTGAACTTCATTGACATGTATTTCATAAGTAGTGGTTCATGCAAACACATTACTTAACATTCAATGCATTTAGGCGATGCTCCTAGGGGTGAAACCTTGAGACATCTTGGGAGGTCACCCATGCCAGTAATATTCTAACTCAAGCATGATTAACTATGGAGTTTCTCTCAAGATCAAACCATTAGCTTGCTACCCTATTTGCAAAGCCTTAGTAAGTGTTGTGCCTTATGAACCATTCATTATATAGCCCTTTGACCTCATCAATTGATAAGTAGGAGGTCTTTCTCTTTAGTGAGACAAATTATGATATTGCTATCAATATTCAACTATGTAATTCTTGAGTCAAACTCATAGACCCATATTTTACGAGTAGTGGTTCGCACAAACCCATCTCTTGTGAAACATCTAGGTGATGCTCATAGGGGTGAAGCATTGATACTTCCTCAGAGGTCAACCATCCCAATTCTACTTTAACTCAAACACACTTAGTCATGGAGTTTCTCCTAAGATCAAGCCCACATAGCTTGTTATCCCATTTTAAAACATGTGTGGCCTTCAATATTGTTTAAGTTCTTGAGTTCCAAACACAAATTAAAATAATTATTATACTTATGTATTGGTGAAGATGAATGATTTATGCATAACTCATAATAGATCAAATCTTATTAAATATAAAAACTTATAACACTCTAAAAGAATGAGACTAGAATCATACCTCCAAATGACTTTAACAAAATAAATACTTATAAAAATAAAAATCAATTATTAATTACTTAATAATTTATACTCTCAATATCAATATATGGCTACAGTAATTCATAATAGTTATCCTCTGACTTTAAAAAAAAACTAATTAAAAAAAAAAAAAATAGTTGGTACATCGCAGCAATCATAAATAAATAAACAGTATCCTTTGAAACTCAGCTATGGATGATATTGCAGGACAGAGAATCCTTTAAATATGGATAAGCATGTTATCCCATGTCCACATTCATTTGATGTGCCACATTTCTTTTCATTTGTTTGGGTATTTTGAAGACACGCTGACAGCTTATTAAGCTTTTTCTTTCAATCTGTCTGTCCATATAATGCAATGCAAAGGACCATTTTGCATAGAAAAATTCGTGTGGATATTTTACTAAAAAGTTGACAGTTATGTATTATCTTCACTCTACACTGTTTCCTGGTCCAACTGAGTATTTTATTAAAAAGTAGAAAGTTATATATTATCTACACTCCTGTCCAAGTGAGTATTATCATGTGGGCAACTTGGCCTTCCAGTCTTTGAGCATTCAATGCACCAACTTTCTTTGTCCTCCTCTTCAATTACCTAACAATAACATCAATAGGTCAGGGTGGACTGATATTCTTATCACTTTTGTTTGGACCCCATCATAAATATATGGTTCAGAGCTATTTGGAAAGCTTATTAAAATGGAAAGAATAAAACACAGTTAGAGTAGCTTATGCTTAAACCAACTCTCTCATATCCAAACACACTACCTACTTTTAAACTATTTTCTATTGTACAAAATATTTCATATTTGAAACAACTTCATTGAGTTTAATCACTCTAATTTATGTGGGAGAAAAATATTTTTATATTTTTACTATTTTTGTTATCATGATAGAATATGAAGCGTGATGATGTAAATCTTTTTATATAATTTTTATACCTTTTATACCGAAGGTGTTTCTTATTTGAAATGCATCAACCTAACTTTAACTAACTTAACAATGCGTAATGTTTCATAAGGGATGTAAGATGATTAGAATCATCTCATCCATTCATCCCTACTAATGATTATGAATTTTTCCTTTCCGTTTTTCACCTTCACTCTTTCCTACTCGACACCGTAAGATGTAGTTCATCCAAGCCCGATACCATGGTCATAGGGTTTCGTTCCTTTTTTTTTTTCACCATTTGTAGGCGCTCCTTTAGTAAGCTGTCAAATTTGTATAGAATTAATATGGATAAATATTAAGATGTTGAATTTTCATTTTCAAGTAGCATGTCGAAATTAATTATCAGAAATCTAATTTTCTAGCACATTGTCCAATATTTACCAACAAAAAACACTCTAGAACGATGACAAAGACTTCAACTTGAGATGCTTTAAGTAAAACAAAGGGCACTTGTATATAAAAATCAGATGTCTGAAAGGTATGCTTAACCACCATTAAGTGTAGAGGTCAAATCCATACTATTTGTGAATCATAAAAAAATATGTCAATGTAATATTCTATTTACATTTGAATTAGAGAATGTGTTTTTTCTAAATAAAAGAAATTGAAGAAAATAAAATTTAGTCATATAATCTTTTGTATTTTATTGATATTTTAAAATTTACAATAAATTTATAAAATCATATAATTCAAATTATAATTATTTGTATTAACAAATTAATAATTAACTTTCAAATTAAAAACATAATTTTAATGTAAATTAGCTTTTAAATAAATAAATAATATTAAATTTTCTTAAAATTTATTTTAAAATTTATAATAAATATATTTATTTAATTATTTATAATAATTTATATGATTAATTAAAAAGTAAATATACATTATTTTGTAATTTTAGGAAATCAAAATTTAAGAATAAATAAATATAAAAAATTTGGTATGCTCGATCACAAAAATAAAATAATGGTACGAAAATAAATATAATTTATTAAATTACATTAAAAAATATTTAGTTAAATCCAATCTATCATACTAAAAAAAAATAATATAAGAATATGAGGTTTTATTGAAACATTGTTGCTTTTAATAGTTAAAGAATGTTTGATTAATTAATGTTAAGAAGCATGAAAAAAGACTCTATATTCATCTCTTTCAAAATATAGAGCAGAAGAGAAATAATATGTATCTTTTCAAAATATACACAAACAAAGAGAGAATCGATAAAGTATGTGTTAATAACAAATTACAAAACTTAATTTATATAAAAATGATCTCATATAATTTTAATTTATTTCTTTTAGGGTTTTCATTTTATGTTTTACATTATTATTTAGATTTATGATTATAGATAAAATAATTAAAATTTATTTATAATCTTTTGATTTTTTTTTTGGTCAGTAATAAGATTTTATTTTATTAATAGTATCAAAAAATTTATTACAATAGATATTATAAAAATTCCATAGAAAACCTTCCCTATCATTTGAACAAAAAACACCCCTTTAAATCTCTTAACAAAATATGTGTGTCTTATTAACAAAATATTAGCATAATACTTGGCCAACAAGATCATAAAATTTTTATGGTCATGTCAACCAAGTACTATATCTCTTTGAGTCTCTCACTTTCTCACACATAGGAACACTCCATGTTTCCCCCTCCCTATCTCTATCTCTCCCCCTATCTCTATCTCTCTCTTTATCCCTCTATATATCCCTCTCTCTACCTCTCTCTATATATCACTTCTTAGATATTTATCTTTTTATCTCTACATATCATAGTTTCTCATTGCTTCCCTCTTTTTATCTATGTTTCTCCATCTCCCTCTTTATATATTTACCTCTTCCACCCCCTCTATCTTTCCCAACTTATATATCTCTCTCCATTTCTCATTTAAACCCTCTCCCTCTCTCCCCTCTCTCTCTATTTCTCTCCCTTCCTCGAGTTATCTATTTATACATATCTATCTCCCCATTGTCTCTTCATATCTCTCTTACACACACACACACACACACACTCCATGCTTCTCTCTCATTGTCTCTATCTCTATCTTAATCTCTCCATCTTTCTCAATCTCTATCTCTTTGTCTCTCTATAACTCTCTCTATTAATTATCTCTATCACACTTGCCCCCTCTATCTCTATCTCCCTAAGTGTCCCTCCCCATGTCCCTTTTTATCTTGTTATCCCTACCTCTTTCTTATTCACTCTATATCTCTATCTCTCTCTATCTCCTTCTCGCTCCTCTTACTATCACTTTCGATCCATATCTCTCTATTTTTATCGAGCCCTATATATCTCTATCTCTTGTTATTCCTCTATCCATATCTTTCTCTCGAACTTTATCTCCCTACACCCCTATCTCTCTCACTCCTCTATCTCCTTCTAAGTGGATATTTGTATCCCCTACTATCTCTCTATCTCTACCTCTCTATATATTTATCGTTTCCATATCATTCTATCATTTTCTCCCCTTTCTATTTATCTCCACCTCTCCTCCATCTCCAACTCTTACTCCATCTCTATCTTTATCTTTATGTCCTTACCCCTCTCTCCCTCTTTTTCTAGTTGGTAATGGAACCTAGTTATATTCATTATATTAAAGGTTTTATTTCAATCATGTTTGGGTCCTAGGAAGTGGATGCATGGTTGATTTGAAACTATCACTTTTTCAATGACACTTTCATTGCACAAATAACAACTCTTGCTAAATGGACTCCCAATTGACCTCATGTAGTGCACAAATGTATACAAAAAATAGACCAACATTTTTCCTAATTGACCTTCCACACCATTTCAAAGTACCTATCGCACACCAAGTTACGATTGCTAATTAATAATTAGAAACTAAATATATAATAAAACTTAGTCACTAGTCATTTAACATACTGTCCTATAAAATGTAATTTTTTAATTTTTTTTTCCACCTAACCCAAAATTTCAGTCTAAATATGAATTTGTCACATCAATCTAAAAATATTTGAAAGAAGCAAAATTAACCCTACCAACAACTAAGCCCTTTTCTTCGAGAAGGATCACACTGAAAGTAAAAAAAGGAGAGGAGGAATGCGGATAACTTAGGAATACGACCTAGTGACCTTCCCTTATAAAAGGTGAAGTAAACATTACCAACATTTTGAAGACGGGACCGATTATAAACTTTTGGTATATTTTACATGTAAATTTTATTTTTGGTTTTTAAACAGCATTTTTGGTAGTTGTTAAATCCCGTCGACAGCGAGGTCACTTTACCTGCCAAAATTAACCCACCAAAAGCTGCGCTACCAACAATGCAAACAAGTCAGCTACCTTAAATAATAGCGCCGTTAATGATTTTCAAGAGCATATTAACAGAGTCACCTGTACGTACCTCGGTCAAAACGGATTGGTGGAACGTAAACGGAGTGTTCTATAACCCCACATATAGTCCGTAACGTTTTCACTTACTTGCAGGCCGACGGTTAAACAGACGGCGTTCTGAACAGGCGTCAATACGTTCTTCGTATTTAACATCTCGTAATAGTATTGATTTGGCATTTGCTATTTACCAATTATTTTACTTGGTTTAACATTTACTTATTCAAACTGAAAATCCTGACTGCAACAGGAAATGTAATTGAAAGTGAATATTATACACACTTCACAAACTTTAATTGATATTTAAACTTCTTTCTTTCTGTCAGCGGAATGTTTTAGCTTTTCTGAATATCGATCTATCGATGCAATTCGGCAGGCTGTGATATTATAGGATATGAGGATTTGTATAAGAAATCTCTAGTCATGTGACCAAACCCTAAGCAGGAAATCAAAAAGACCGCGCGCTGCTTGCTGCTTGCTGCTATGCGCTGCTATGCGCTGCTGTGGCGTTTTCCTCGACCGAGCAAAACGCGAGTTGTGTAGAATGGGCAACGGCCTGGCCCTCACGAAACGGCCATATCTTCTGCCATGGTCATATGACGGAGCCTGCTGGGCCGTGGTTGGAACGACGTTCTCCTTCGTACTTGATGAGAGGAGGGCCTGATGAGCGCAGAGAGTGCTTTCTTCATCCATTCTCCTCCTTCCACGCTGCCAATTCTCACCAGCGAGTTTTTCATGGCGGATCTGCGCATGTGCAGCTGAGAATTGGTAGAAGCGGAGGAACAGGAAGAGGAAGGGGGGCAATTCCTATGGAGATTGCAACGGAACGCGCCAGGATGATTGCTGGGCGAGCACAAGCACATCTTCCTCGCCGAACCGGCTGGAACGGCTGCCCTCTGCCCGGCCTTGGGCGGAACCGAACGGACCGGTGAGCGGGCCTGCAGATTCCTCTTTGGCGACACGGATCTGGCTAAGTCGAAAGTGATTACAGGAGAAGAAATGTAATGCTTAGTGGAGAGAGAGGTGGAAAATGAATAGCGGGTGGGGGAAAGGGAGCGCTGAAGGGCACGGGGTAGAACAGGGGCGCTGGATCTAGTCTTTGCAGAAGCCATTGGATTTGCCTTTGGTGTCAAACCGAGTGGAGATCTGTACCTCAATATATAGCCCATCTCATACCGCGGGCGGGGGCGGATTGCTAGTTCTCAGTCGTTTACCGCTTTACGCCCACTTGCTCGGTTTCCTCCCTATCAATTCTGGCCTTGGCGGGCCCAGGTTATTTAATGTAGTATCAACTCTTTGCCACCTGTTATGCTGCCTGTCGCTTGGAATATAATAATTGATATCGATTCACCATTGCAGTGAATTCTTGCGCCAGTTTTCTCACAATGGCCTATCTTTTGGAAAAAGAAAAACTGATTGTATTCTACGCTTTGAATATAGAAAATGACGACATCAGATTGAACAGAATATCCCGCCTGGCGTGTTTGAAACATCGATTCCGGGGACGGCCCCACAAATGCTGGCATTTCGTAGCTTAGGAAGCCAGCCGACCATAGTTTCGCTTGGGTTTGGACGATACTTCCAGATAATACCATGTTCTAGACCACTATTCCACTATAAAAAGGCACTATTCCACTAATGAAGCAACTATTCCACTATAAAAAGGCACTTGTAGTGACTCATTCCAATACTAGTTACCACGATGGAGCATGGCAACTGACTTTCAACTTCCCACCTATAGTTTACTTGAGGTGAATTTGTGTGGATTAACAGTCTTGGAAGTACCTATAATTTGGCAATGTTCGTTGAAATAGCTTTACTCTTGGGTTGGTTGAATGTGCACGAAAATGAACTTTCCTTGGCTCTACTGTAAAGCTAATCTTGATGACTTCTCTACCTTTTAATATCTCCTCGATTGGTGCCATTTACAAATATCTTAGTGGAGTGGTCCTTATTGTACAAGGAGGCTTCGGTGTCTTGGGTCAACTTTGAAATAAATAAATAAATAAAAAAAATATTATGAATAGTTCAAACAATAATATTTAATCTTGTAAAATAACATATATAATATAACTAATATTAATCGTGGTTTGTTTTTCTTGTGCAGGATCCTTCAGAGCCAAGCAGTGCGGCGAAGAGGATCGATTTTGATGATCCACCAACAACTTAGGATGTTATAGATAGTTTTGGGATGCTTACATGTCTAGTTGGTATGTATATTTTGTATATGGACATACATTCATGTATTTAGACATACATTTTGTTTCAATTGGCGTTTATGCCATATTTGTGTATGGACATACATTTGTAATCATTTGACATTTTTATATATACAGAAGTTGATATTCGATCATATAAATTGTTGCTCATCTGTGCGTGGTGTTATCATGGAAATATTTAATCTTCATTCCAATAATTAACAATGGTTAATAATTGTTATTTAATGAACAATACAATTCATTTTTATTTCATTGTAAGTGTTGTTTGTATAATGAACAATATAATTCATTTAATGAACAATACAATACAATTCATTTAATTAACAATACAATACAATTCATTTAATGAACAATACAATTCATTTAATTAACAATACAATACAATTCATTTAATGAACAATACTTGATACAATTCATTATTACCCTATGCATGGTCCTATTTTGCCCCCCACCTCGGTCGAACGCTCGGGGTTTTAATAGGGCGGCAATTTTTTGGTTGGCAAAAAAATCATCAGTCTCATTCAATCAAATGTTGTCGTGTGGCCAATTTCTCGTTCAGCTCGTCGCGATGACGAACCATCAGCTCCGACATGTCCAGTTAGGCATTATTACCCTATGCATGGTCATATTTTGCCCCCCCACTTGGTCGAACGCTTGGGGTCATACCCTACCGACATTGTCCTTTGAGCGCCCTAAGTGCTAAAAATTGTCAAACTTTGATGAGCCCTAACTCAAAATTCGTGGCACCTGTGAATGATTCGTTTGAACCTATAGGGCCACGAGAGGGGTCCCTACAAAAGCCTATCTTAGTTTTTCAAGTTGCCCTACGGTTTTATTAGGGCAGCAATTTTTCGATTGGCAAAAAAATCGTCAGTCTCATTCAATCAAATGTTATCACGTGGCCAGTTTCTCATTCAGCTCATCGCGATGATGAACCGTCAACTCCGACATGTCTAGTTAGGCATTATTACCCTATGCATGGTCCTATTTTGACCCCCCACTCGGTCGAACGCTCGGGGTCATACCCTACCGACGTTGTCCCTTGAGCGCCCTAAGTGCTAAAAATTGTCAAACTTTGATGAGCCCTAACTCAGAATCTGTGGCACCTGTGAATGATCCCTTTGAACCTACAAGGCTACAAGAGGGGTCCCTACAAAATCCTATCTCGGTTTTTCAAGTTTCCCTACGGTTTTACTAAGGCGGCAATTTTTCGGTTGGCTAAAAAATCGTTAGTCTCATTCAATCGAATGTTGTCGTGTGGCCAATTTCTCGTTCATCTCGTCGTGATGACGAACCAATAGCTCCGACATGTCCAGTTAGGCATTATTACCCTATGCATGCTCCTATTTTGCCCCCCCACTCGGTTGAACTCTCGGGGTCATACCCTATCAGCGTCATCCCTTGAGCGCCCTAAGTGCTAAAAATTGTCAAACTTTGACGGGGCCTAACTCGGAATCCGTGGCACTTGTGAATGATCTGTTTGAACCTACGGGGGCATGAGAGGGTTCCCTACAAAAGCCTATCTCGATTTTTCAATTTACCCTACGGTTTTATTAGGGAAGGAATTTTTCGGTTGGCAAAAAAATCGTTAGTCTCATTCAATTGAATGTTGTCGTGTGGCCAATTTCTCGTTCAACTCGTCGCAATGACAAACCGTCAGCTCTAACATGTCCAGTTAGGCATTATTACCCTATGTATAGTCCTATTTCCCCCCCCCACTCGGTCGAACGCTTGGGGTCATACCCTATCGACGTTGTCATTTGAGCGCTCTAAGTGCTAAAAATTGTCAAACTTTGATAGGCCCTAACTCGGAATCCGTGGCACCTGCAAATGATCCATTTGAACCTACAGGGCCATGAGAGGGGTCCCTACAAAAGCCTATCTCAGTTTTTCAAGTTACCCTACGGTTTTATTAGGGTGACAATTTTTCGATCGGCAAAAAAATCATAAGTCTCATTCAATCGAATGTTGTTGCGTGGCCAATTTCTCGTTCAGCTCATCGCGATGATGAACCGTCAGCTCTGACATGTCCATTTAGACATTATTACCCTATGCATGGTCCTATTTTGCCCCCCCACTCGGTCGAACACTCGGGGTCATACCCTACCGGTGTCATCCCTTGAGCGCCCTAAGTGCTAAAAATTGTCAAACTTTGATGGGCCCTAACTCAAAATCCATGGCACCTGCGAACGATCCATTTGAACCTACGGGGCCATGAGAGAGGTCCCTACAAAATCCTATCTCGGTTTTTCAAGTTGCCCTACGGTTTTATTAGGGCAATAATTTTTTGATTGATGAAAAAATCATCAGTCTCATTCAATTGAATGTTGTTGCGTGGCCAATTTCTCGTTCATCTCGTCGTGATGATGAACCGTCAGCTCCGACATGTCCAGTTAGACATTATTACCCTATGCATGCTCCTATTTTGACCCCCACTCGGTCGAACACTTGGGGTCATACCCTACTGGCATCATCCCTTGAGCACCCTAAGTGCTAAAAATTGTCAAACTTTGATGGGCTCTAACTTGAAATCCGTGGCACCTATGAATGATCCGTTTGAACCTACTTGGCCATGAGAGGGGTCCCTACAAAAGCCTATCTCGGTTTTTCAAGTTGCTCTATGTTTTTATTAGGGCAGCAATTTTTCGGTTGGCAAAAAAATCGTCAGTCTCATTCAATCGAATGTTGTCGTGTGGCCAATTTCTTATTCATCTCGTTGCGATGATGAACCGTCAGCTCCGACATGTCTAGTTAGGCATTATTACCTTGTGCATGCTCCTATTTTGCCCCCCCACTCGGTCGAACGCTCAAGGTCATACCCTATCGGTGTCGTCCCTTGAGCGCCCTAAGTGCTAAAATTATCAAACTTTGACGGACCCTAACTCAGAATCCGTGGCACCTACGAATGATCCATTTGAACCTATGGGGCCACGAGAGGGGTCCCTACAAAAGCCTATCTTAGTTTTTCAATTTGCCCTACAGTTTTATTAGGGCAGGAATTTTTCAGTTGGCCAAAAAATCATCAGTCTCATTCAATCGAATTTTGTCGCGTGGCCAATTTCTCATTCAGCTCGTCGCGATGACAAACCATCAGCTCTGACATGTCCAGTTAGGAATTATTACCCTATGCATGCTCCTATTTTGCCTCCCCACTCGGTTGAACACTCGGGGTCATACCCTACCAGCGTCGTCCCTTGAGCGTCCTAAGTGCTAAAAATTGTCAAACTTTGACGAGCCCTAACTTAGAATCCATGGCACCTGCAAATGATCCATTTGAACCTACGGGGCCACGAGAGGGGTCCCTACAAAATCCTATCTTAGTTTTTCAATTTTCCCTACGGTTTTATTAGGGAAGCAATTTTTCGGTTGGCGAAAAAATCGTCAGTCTCATTCAATCGAATGTTGTCGTGTGGCCAATTTCTCATTCAGCTCATCGCGATGAGAAACCGTCAGCTCTGACATGTCGAGTTAGGTATTATTACACTATGCATGCTCCTATTTTGCCCCCCCACTTGGTCGAACGCTCAGGGTCATACCCTACGGACGTCGTCCCTTGAGCGTCCTAAGTGCTAAACATTGTCAAACTTTGATAGGTCCTAACTCAGAATCTGTGGCACCTGCGAATGATCTGTTTGAACCTACGGGGCCATGAGAGGGGTCCCTACAAAAGCCTATCTCGATTTTTCAAGTTGCCCTACGGTTTTATTAGGGCAGCAATTTTTCAGTTGGTGAAAAAATCGTTAGTCTCATTCAATCGAATGTTGTCGCGTGGCCAATTTCTCGTTTAGCTCATCGCGATGGCGAACCGTTAGCTCCGACATGTTCAGTTAGGAATTATTACCCTATGCATGCTCCTATTTTACCCCCCCACTCGGTCAAACACTCCGGGTCATACCCTACTGACGTCGTCCCTTGAGCGCCCTAAGTGCTAAAAATTATCAAACTTTGACGGGCCCTAACTCGAAATCCGTGGCACCTGGGAATGATCCCTTTGAACCTACGGGGCCATGAGAGGGGTCCCTACAAAATCCTATCTTGGTTTTTCAATTTTCCCTACGGTTTTATTAGGGCAGCAATTTTTCAGTTGGTGAAAAAATCGTCAATCTCATTCAGCTCGTCGCGATGATGAACCGTCAGCTCTGACATGTCCAGTTAGGCATTATTACCCTATGCATGCTCCTATTTTTCCCCCCCCCCCTCCCACTCAGTCGAACGCTCGGGGTCATACCCTATTGGCATCGTCCCTTGAGCGCCCCAAGTGCTAAAAATAGAGATAAACAAGCATTACACTGTAGACACATAATGATCATCAATATTTCCATGTATTGTATACACATAATTACCATTACACTTGCATGTGACATCCATGAAGGGATATGCAAACATGATTTTTTTTTCACTATCAATACAACTACACCAATGTACTCATGTACAAATACATTGTATAGCATCAATATAACTAAACCAATTTTCTCATCGACATTGTATATCATCATAACAATGTTACATCAATTCACATCTATATACAAGTACAACATTCCACTTCATCTGCATCAGACATCCTCATGTCCTAAGAGAAAAGCTTACATACAACAATGCCTGCATATAAATGAAGACCAAAATAAGTAACCTTTTTATGCAGAATGAATGTGCTACAAGAAACAAATTATAACACTTAATACAAATTAGTTTGGAAAATTATAAATAGATCATTTGAAACATTTTTAAGACGTACAAGATTGTATAATTACGAAACTTACCAATTTCTCTACAAAGTATACAAGCATAACTTTGAAGAAAGACGCATGTTGATTAAAGCCCTTCTCACTGCATTTCTCTGCATGGTTGAAGATGATGGTAGATATGGCCATCTCTAAATAGAAATACATTCACTTGACTTAATGTTTATGCACAAAATTTTATCTCATTAATGCACAAAGGAATATGTACCATAACCAAGAGAGGGTCTTGTCAACGGCGAATGATTAGCATGAACCTGTATTTTTAAGAATTGTTAGTCTACACATAAAATGCATGAATGAACATAAAGGCTTTATGATAATCACTTCAACTAAAATGCATGATAATAAATGAAAAGGTGGGATTATATACCACAAAAATACGTCCCTTCAAATTATATCAATAGAACCCACTATGTTGGCGCAAAAATCATAATGTGATACTGCTGTATATCATCAAAAAAGACCTGCATGAGCATAAAGGTTTTGGGATAATTATATCATCAAAAATTGTCAAATAGGGTTCTCTAATAACAAAAATTGTAAAGCTCATCAAATGCATGATAATAAGTCATGTTGCAAAAATACGTCCCTTCCGATTATATCAAGTGTACCCGCTATGTGCATGAAAAAACCGTGTTGCCAAAAAAAAAATGTTCATCAATAGACCTGCATTTTCAACACATCCTTAATATACACATAACAGATTTGAACATTAAGGTTTAATGATCATTGTTTGAAATGAAATGCATGATAAAAAAAATAAGGCACCATTAAAGACCTACTACTCAAGTGTGCCTAAAGGGTCATCTCTTTGCTTAAGAGTATCTAGTATTGATTCATGATCAATAGTAGTCACTGTCCATAGCTCTTTGGTCTTTAGTTTTGCTTGATGCTTCAACAACTTGATATTTGTAGCTATAATAAGGTGTGAATACATTATAATGGTTTGGTGTCTCTCATAGTCTTCAAATGTAGGTATGCCATTCTTTCTAATCATGTATGTTCGCAACCAAGTTCCCACAACAACAACTGAACTTGTAGCATATGTGAACCCGTCATCATCTATCACTGGTTGTGTTAGATTTTGTTTTCCCTGTACACATCGTGCCAACCAATATTCTAATCTCTCTTCATTCCCTTGTGGTGCAACAACTGCAAAAACATGTCCTGGCTATACAAGATCTGATAGACGTTCATACTCAAGTGAACTTTCCATATCATCATTTGTTTGAGATAAAGGAGTTAGATATTGGGGAACCCACGTATCAACCCACTCACTTGACTCACACTGATCCCAATCACACCGAACACAACTCTGACAAAAACAAGCCAACGCTCATGTCCAAATAGTCCATTTACTTGCATCTGAGCTGAGAAATGAATTCATCGTTGAAGAATCTTTAATTGTTTGACAATCCAATCTATCTCCCACTGTTCCCTCCTCAACCAACCAAAAGAATCTGGTCATTGCTGAATCAAGAGTACTTCCATGTGACAATGCTGAACTATACCAATCAATAATAGAATGTACATAAGAGAAATTTGCACCTGAAATCCTCAATTGCTCCTTAACCAGAGCTCTCTTCAAACATGCACCTTCTCCATCATGCTCCCCCTTCCCATGTCTTGCTTAAACAAAACACCAAATATGAGGTATACGCCTCTCTATATGCATTCTACTCAACCAATAAAACATATGGGCATTCTTGAATTGACTCGTACAGTTATCTAACCATATTATATGTCGGTCAATTGCAATATCTTTCTCATGCAAGAACTCAAAAAAAATCTCAAAAGAATGTTGCACATACTCGGAGGAGTGTGATCTATCATCACTCATATAAAAATGATGCTCCTTGATTATCTTATTGTCCTCTTCTATACTATCAGGAGCATGTCTTTATGTAATGTGAACAAAAATAGCAATCTGGACTGAATTGTAGTACTGAGACTGTACCTCATTCTGTGGTTGCAATGTATAGTTCTTTGCAAAATCAACCACCAATACAATAGTGCCAATCGGGAAAGAGTTCTTACACATCTTGAATTGTTGATCCAACCACTGAGACCTATGGGTGTGCCTTGCATACTTGTAGAAATGATTTTCCTTAAAATCCAAAATAAAATCAGCAATACTTCTCTTGAGACTAATTCGCATCTAGAACCTTCACCTCCACTCTTCAAAGTATATTTCACTGTCTCATATCTTTTTTTCTCAACATAATTCTTTCCAAACTCATGTTCACTGCCCTCATGAAAACATGAAACAAATTTTGACAACCCACCACATTCTGAGCACTTCTCATTCAAACAATCATTTCTATAGAAAATGGCAGCCATCATCTCTAGGGCATAAAAATAGATCTTTCAAGTCTCTTGATGATCTCGTAAATAGCATTGCACCACACTCCTGCAACATCTCATTAGTATGCATCGTAGAACGAATATGACATAAAAGTTCATGGTACATTGAAAACTCCACATGGTACTTGCAACAACAAGTATTGCAAATCTTAAGAGGAACACAATAACAATGGTTTCAAAGATTCAAAGGCCCTTTGTGATATTTGCAAAGTTGGATGTACTTCACAAAAAAAATTGTACAACATTATTTAGCTTGATTCCAAGAAATGTTTGGGATGCAGTGTGCGGTCTCGGTTGTCGATTCTTAATTTCAAAACATCCTTTACACTTGGTGACACTCTAGAATTAGAGTGCCAAAATTGTTGAATCTCCTCCTTCACATTATCAGTCAACTTTCTATCAACACGTGGAATCCTCCCACCAAAAGCCCACATATCTTGTTGAAGTGGATCGTCAAGTCTTTGTCTTCGTCCAAGTGCTCTATCCAAAGTTTTACAGTTTATGTTAAAATCAACACATGTTTGTCTCATTTGATGAGCCTTCCTCAATTGATGGCTTACTAAGGAGGTTGTAATCATTCTTTGAGCAACTCTCTTATCTCTTTCTTTGGTATTCTTTCCAATAGAATTGAGAGCGTCAAATAGATTTTTTGCAATAATAGAATTTCTCTCCATCTTCTTGTTCATACAAATCTTCAATTTGTTTAGCAATGGTCTCATCTTTATCATCTTTAGCAATTTAACAAAGAGTTGGCATTGCTCGATCAATGTCTTATTGCTAAAATTTTGGTTGAAAAGTTGTGTAGCCCACAACCGAACGGTTCTTGTTGACCTCTTGCCTTCAAGATTCGCAATACTGTTCTCATCGATTTCAAATAACCATTTTGGGGTTCTTGAAGGTCTTGGATTTGGAATTTGTCTTTCATCCATGAGAGGGTCTTCATTTCTAAAGTAATTAGGTGTTACATATGGTTCACTTGGTTGAGCAATTCCACCTTCAATGTTAAATTTTTCCACATTTTCACCTCCTATGTCAAAATTTTCCACATGTTGAGCATTTTCATTATCACTTTCAACATTTTCAACATTTTCAAAATTTTCACTTTCAAAATCTATATTTTCATTTTCAATAACTTGTGGCAAATTTTCAAATTAAATTTCCTCTTCACTTAAGTAACATTAGCAATATTTAACATACCTTGTCTTCTCCTCCTATGACATTCTCTATCTCTTTCTCTATACACTTCAATTTGGTCATTTGAAAGTTTTCTTTTGCGTTTAGACTTCCGACGACTACTACTCCCCATTTCCCTCCACACAAATGCTCCTACATGATTGACAATGTAAGATTTGACTTTAAGAATCTCCCAAAAGTACAAATTTGTCTCAACCTATCTGAAAACCCATGATCGTCGACAGAAAACAGAATATGCAGACTATGGGCCATTGGAATCCACAAAATGGCCCACAAGGCTCTTTTTTATTTACAAAAATCGGATATTCAATTTTAATGTATAAATTTGTGGTCCCAAAATTTTTTCCAGTTGCTGCCTTTTTTTAACTATTGCCACATTAATGGCAACGGCAGAAATCGGATATCTGATTAAATCTGATATCTGATTTTATTAGTAACATTTTAGAGAGAGAGAGAGGAGAGAGAGAGAGAGAGAGGAGGAGGAGAGTGAGAGAGAGATTAGGGGAGAGAGAGAGAGAGAGAGAGATTAGGGGTCATATGGTGTCCTAAGGGGTCATATTGTGTCCTACAACCCCTTAGGACACCATATGACCCATAACGACACAATTTGGTGTCTTAAGGGGTCATATGGTGTCCTACGACCCCTTAGGACACCATATGACCCCTTAAGACACCATATTTGGTCATTATGGATCATATTGTGTCCTAATGGGTCATATTATGTCCTACGACCCCTTAAGACACCATATTTGGTTGTTATGGGTCATATTGTTTCCTAATGGGTCAGATTGTGTCATACGACCCCTTTAAGACATCATATGACCCTTTAGGACACCATATGACCCCTAATGACACCATATTGGGTCGTTTTGGGTCATATGGTGTCCTAGGACACCATATGACCCCTATGGACAACATATGACCCCTAACGACACCATATGGTGTCATAAGGGGTTGTATGTTCTCCTTAGTGGTCATATGGTGTCCCATGAACCCTTATGACCCCTTAGGACACCACAAGACCCGTTATGATAGCATATTGGGTTGCTTTGGGTCCTATGGTGTTCTAAGGGGTCATATTATGTCCTACGACCCCTTAGGACACGATATGACCCCTAACGACACCATATGGTGTCATAAGGGGTTGTATAGTGTCCATAGCAGTCATATGGTGTCCTAGGACCCCTTAAGACACCATATTTGGTCATTATGGGTCATATTGTAACCTGATGGGTCATATTGTGTCCTAATGGGTCTTATTGTGTCATATGACCTCTTTAAGATATCATATGACCCCTTATGACACCATATGACCCCTAATGACACCATATTGGGTTTCTTTGGGTCATATGGTGTCCTAAGGGGTCATATGGTGTCCTACAACCCCTTAGGACACCATATGACCCATAACCACACAATTTCGTGTCTTAAGGGGTCATATGGTATCCTAGGACACCATATGACCCCTATGGACACCATATGACCTCTAATGACACCATATGGTCTCATAAGGGGTTGTATGTTGTCCTTAGGGCTCATATGGTGTCCCATAAACCCTTTTGACCCCTTAGGAAACCACAAGACCCGTTATGACACCATATTGGGTCACTTTGGGTCCTATGGTGTCCTAAGGGGTCATATTATGTCCTACGACCCCTAAGGACACCATATGACCCCTAAGGACACCATATGGTGTCATAAGGGGTCCTATGGTGTCCATAGCAATCATATGGTGTCCTATGACCCCTTAGGATACCATATGACCCCTTAAAACACCATATTTGGTAGTTATGAGTCATATTGTGCCCTGATGGGTCATATTGTGTCCTAATGGGTCATATTGTGTCCTAATGGGTCATATTACATCATATGACCCCTTTAAGACATCATATGACCCCTTAGGACACCATATGACCCCTAATGACACCATATTGGGTCGCTTTGGGTCATATGGTGTCCTAAGGGGTCATATGGTGTCCTACGACCCCTTAGGACACCATATGACCCCTTAAGACACCATATTTGGTTGTTATGGGTCATATTGTGTCCTTTAAGACATCATATGACCCCTTAGGACACCATATGACCCCTAATGACACCATATTGGGTTGCTTTGGGTCATATGGTGTCCTAAGGGGTCATATTGTGTTCTACGACCCCTTAGGGCACCATATGACCCATAACGACATAATTTGGTGTCTTAAGGGGTCATATGGTGTCCTAGGACACCATATGACACCTAATGACACCATATGGTGTCATAAGGGGTCGTATGTTGTCCTTAGGGGTTATATGGTGTCCCATGAACCCTTTTGACCCCTTAGGACACCACAAGACCCGTTATGACACCATATTGGGTCACTTTGGGTCCTATGGTGTCCTAAGGGGTCATATTATGTCCTACGACCCCTTAGGACACCATATGACCCCTAACAACACCATATGGTGTCATAAGGGGTCCTATGGTGTCCATAGTGATCATATGGTGTCCTACGACCCCTTAGGACACCATATGACCCCTTAAAACACCATATTTGGTCGTTCTGGGTCATATTGTGTCCTAATGGGTCATATTATGTCATATGACCCCTTTAAGACATCATATGACCCCTTAGGATACCATATGACCCCTAATGACACCATATTGGGTTGCTTTGGGTCATATGGTGTCCTAAGGGGTCATATTGTGTCCTACGACCCCTTAGGACACTATATGACCCATAACAACACAATTTGGTGTCTTAAGGGGTCATATGGTGTCCTAATCTCTTTATCTCTCTCTCCCTTCCCTCCCCTCCCTCGCTCTCCCTCTCTCTCTCTCTCTCTCTCCCTTCCCCCCCTCTCTCTCTCTCTCTCTCTCTCTCTCTCTCTCTAATATTAATTATGTGCAAATTTAGTTAGAGAATTTACTTATTAAAATCGGATATCCGATTTTTGTAGTAAAATTTTCAAATTTCAAAAATTTCAGCTTGAGAATGCTTTGGTATTTGGCTTGGAAGTGACAAGCTTGGAAAGTTAACTAAAAAAACGTGTTTTTCAGTGTTCCTTGATTTTCCAGACTTTACATTGGTGGTTGACGACTTTTTTTGTAGCCAAAATTGATAAAATGAAAAGGGTTTTTTAAGGACATTCCCAACTTTCCAACAATATAAGGCTTGTCTTATTTCGACTTTAATAAATAATAATTATTTATTTTCTAATTGAATTTTGACAATAGTCCGAATTGATAGACTAATTGATAAACACTCATAACTTTCAAACTGTATAACATTTTTTGAATCCGAAACATGCATCACATCCTATGCTTCGTCTACTATAGGGAAAATAAAAAAAAAAAAAAAAATTCATAAGGTTTTGACCAAGTTAAGGTGGTCAGACATAGGAGTTTCAGAATTTCTTAAAATCTGTAGTAAAAAATTCATAAATAATTATTTACTTTATATAAAATTAAAAAAAAAATGTGTCACATCCGAACATGAGTGGTCAGACATACGTCTACTTCTTATTTTTTTCCTAAAATTTTATGCATTGAAATTTTTATCAAATAGGATTTTTTTTTCCAAAAAACAACTAGTAGCTTAGAAACTACATTCAATTTTCTATATATTCTCTTCTTACATATTTTAAAAATAATGTTCACAACTTATTCAAATTTTCATGTCAAGTTGCATAACTCTGATTTTTTAAAATTTCATTGCCACTTAAGGGCCTGTTTTGACACACCATGATCCTGCACATACCCTGTTAGAACACATGCGTGACCTCTTAGGACCACTTGAGGCCCCTTGCAACAAATGTGCACCCCTTAGGACCTATTAGGACCGCATAAGACCAAATGGTGTAGCAAGGGGTCTTATGTGGTCCTAAGGAGTCATGCATGTGTTAGAACACATGCATGACCCCTTAGGACTACTTAAGGCCCCTTGCAACACATGTGCACCCCTTAGGACCTATTAGGACCACAAATGATCAAATGGTGTCGCAAGGGGTCATATGTGGTCCTAAGTGACCACACATGTGTTAGAACACATGCATGACCCCTTAGGACCACTTAAGGCCCCTTGTGACACATGTGCACCCCTTAGGACCTATTAGGAACACATAAGACCAAAAGGTGTCGCAAGGGGTCTTATGTGGTCCTCAGGGGTCACGCATGTGCTAGAACACATGCGTGACCCCTTAGGACCACTAAAGGCCCCTTGCGACACATGTCCACCCCTTAGGACCTATTAGGACCACATAAGACCAAAAGGTGTCGCAAGGGGTCTTATGTGGTCCTAAGGGGTCATGCACATGTGTGACCCCTTAGGACCACTAAAGGCCCCTTGCGACACATGTGCACCCCTTAGGACCTACTAGGACAACAAAAGACCAAATGATGTCGCAAGGGGTCATATGTGGTCCTAAGGGATCAGGCATGTGTTAGAACACATGCCTGACCCCTTAGGACCTATTAGGACCAAATGGTGTCGCAAGGGGTCTTATGTGGTCCTAAGGGGCCAGGCATGTGTTAAAACACATGTGTGACCCCTTAGGACCTATAAAGGCCCCTTGCGACACGTGCACCACTTAGGACCTATTAGGACCACATAAGACCAAATTATGTTGCAAGGGGTCTTATGTGGTCCTAAGGGGTCATGCATGTGTTAGAACACATGTGTGACCCCTTAGGACCACTTAAGGCCCCTTTAGACACATGTGCACCCCTTAGAACCTATTAGGACCACATAAGACCAAAATGTGTCGCAAGGGGTCTTATGTGGTCCTGAGGGGTCACACATGTGTTAGAACACATGTGTGACCCCTTAGGACCACTAAAGGCCCCTTGCGACACATGTGCACCCCTTAGGACCTATTAGGACCACAAAAGACCAAATGGTGTCGCAAGGGGTCATATGTGTTGGCATATGATGAACCGACATGTTGATATGATGATAATGTATGTTGTCATTGATGTCAATAAGTGTAAGTGAACCGGTATGCAGATTAAAAGAAGTTGGTGAGCCGGTATGAAGAGGTATGAAGAGATGTAGTGAACCAGTGTTGGGTTTTTTCACTAAGTGTGACTACCGGTTCGTAGTCTCAGCTCTAGGGTTTCCAATTTGGCAATCTTGCTTGTGCAATGCAACCGATGACATTTTGTGATGAGTTATATAAGAGATGAGGATGAGATTGAGGTGCCACACTAGCTTTGTGCACGTGAAGGATTTCCTTGAGGATCTTGCATGAGAAGATTGACTGCATTAAATGTCTACCTCGAGAATGAACATTCTTCTTAGCGGTATGACAAGAAAGCATGATGAGTTATTGATTCCCATATGCAGTGAAGAATGAATGATGAAGATTGTCTTGTGATATGTTTGAAATTATATTTCTCTATGCAAAGTGTTTGGATGGTCATGATTGGACCACTTGTATTGTAAACCTAAGATGCTTAGGGTTTATGCTACCAACCTAATTATTGTCTATAAGGTTGATGATGTTTGTTGTTGTAAGTTGTTGGCAAATGTTGTGTGTGTATCGGAGTGATGAGATACTTACCAGACCAGTAAGAGAAAACTGCAAAGTGTGATTGCAAAAGTAGAGGAACTGAAAAGGATCTGCCTTGGCATGCAGTGTTGTTATCAGATCAGAGTTTTTACCTATTTTCTTCTAACCATTTCAATAGTTGGAAAATCTCTTACCGGGTAGCTTTAACAAGCTTACTATAAATCCTCTAACCAGGTGACTCAAGTTTATTGAGTTCTTTAAATCCTCTAGCAAGGTAACCTTTAACAGGGTATATAGCCATCCCTTAATTGAGTGATCTTTAACAGGATCGGTTCCTAGCAGAACCTTATTGTAAACTCTTTAACCGGACTAGGCTCCTAACAGAGCGAGCTTCAAAAGAGTTCAAAAACAAGCTTGTGGGTATTCATCCCCATCGTGGTTTTTCCCATTTGGGTTTCCATGTGAAAATTTGTGACATGTGTTGTACATTTTTCATGTGATTCTTTGTTTGAGTGATTATGCATGCAGAGCTAATAGGTTATGGCATTACTAGTATACCACATGGATATGTTTATGGGTGAAGTTGTTATCAAGTATTGAATATATTTGAAGTGTTCAGGCTTATCAGTTTATGTTGTCTGAAGTCTTACTATGTTTAACTAGTATTGCCATGGTTAAGTTCAATGATGAAGACAACTGGTTGGTATTGCTTTAACTTGATAAGATTGTGAGAAAGTTTTTGTTTGTACTAATTCACCCCCTCTCTCAGTACCAGTTAGGGTATCTGTTGTTCATCATTATTCATCAATTGGTATTAGAGCAACTCCAGGTCCTTAGTGATATAAGCCTAACCCCTTGAGGTAAAAGATCTTGCCTTAATTATGAAGATGGAAGGTCCTAAATTCAATAGAGATAACTTCAAAATATGGATGGACAGAATATAGATATATATCAAGAGTTTGGGTGCTCAACACTGGAGTTATGTTGAGAATGCCTATGTGATTCTGATAGGGAGCTGGTGCAAGTGGGCTGCCCAAGTGGCTTGTATGTTCACTAAGTAATAGGTCCTTGCTAGTTTCAAGGTTTTGTTATTGAAATCAGAGTGCCAAAAGGCTTATAGACAACCTAGCAACTCTCCTTGTTCCACCTCCCTAAGACAAAACTTCTTGGTTGCTCAAGGGCTTCAACTCCATAGTCTCTCTAGCTTGGTAATCTAACTCCTTACTCACCCAACTGACATTCATTCCTCTGTCTTGATCTGTCCTCTAACTACACAAGGTCTCCTTTTATTGGATTGCAAGTTTGAGTCAAGTTTTGTTTCCTTGGGGTGTCTTTGGTCTTCTATGTTTTGGACTGTAGGACCCTTCACAAGTGCTGCAACCTAAGTTTTGGAGTCTATCTCACCACAAATATTAAATTCATGCAAGTACAACTTTTTTTAACTAGATTTGATGGATTTTAGGCCCTACATCCTCTATTAGTGTACTCGATTTGACAAAAAACTAATTTTGAGGCCTAAAACAGGCTACAAGGAATTAGCCCTCCTTTCGGGGTTTTGTACTCACCCTGCTCCAACGATGGACTTAGAGACTAAAAGCATCACATATATGGATACCCTTTTGGGAATTCTTGAATATTTTCTAAGTTTAGGGTCCCTTAAGCCTTCTCCATGACTGTCCCAAAAATGGGTGCAAAAAGGAGGGTTTGGAAGGGTTTTGGTGGCAAATACGGACTAACAAGTTTAAGACCTTCAATATGAACCATGAAAACTTGGTTCTACCCTGTTACATGCTATTTAAGCCACAAAAAGACAACTTTGTACCTTTCCAAGGTTAGAGAGCAAGATTTCCAAAAATTGCTCATGAGGGGTATGCAACAATGACAACTTTTCCATTCTTGTTGTCTACAAACACATCTTAAGTATAAAAACCAATTACATTTCAAAACAAGAGAATATGTCTATCATTAAAGACACACAAATATCACATTAGCCCTACACAAAAGCCATTAGGCAATTACAAACAAAGATTTGTTCACTGTCAAGACATTTATGACTGCACTTTTCTCTTTTCACTGTTTTTCCACTTTAGACCTACACTTTTCACTGTCAAAACTCTTTTCAAAAGGTCTGATTGGTTCTCTTTAACAATGCTTTGTATTTAGTTGTTTTTTGACCTTCATACCTGCCATTTTGAAGAGGGAGATTACATATTCAACTTCAACAAAAATGCAAAAATCAGTTATAGATGACTGTGACAGCCAACTGGGCATTACAACTTTGCCTCAAGGATCATTAATTGATCTTGGCAACTTAAAAACCCATGGACAATACCAAAAAAAATCACTCCTTGTTCTTGTTTTCAAGCAATTAGAATGAGGTGCAATGCCTTACAAGCTCCAATGCATGGTGGAGAGTAAGCAAGTGAAAGGAAATTAACTCTAAAACAGTGACTCACTGTCTTTTACATTATTTTCACAAACTAAACATGAAATCATCCTCCTTATGGCTTAGTAAGCCTCTTTTCCTTGACATACAACCTTAGACACTAAAGCAAGTCTGTCCATCTGATAAATGCACTTGCTATAGAAGAGCAAAGCATCAAATTTCTTCAAAGACCCTAGCCAAATGGCACACTTGCCTAGGGCTCCATGACCACAAAACTCCTTGCACCTGCACTTTTGAAATCAAAACAAGTATGTACATATCTTACAAGTTGACCAACTAGTTCTTGGGAAGCCATGAGAATTTAGGGCCTCAAGAAGCCAAGTTGGTCAAGCATCCTTGCCAATTTCCTAGACAAGGCAGTGAAACTGTCAAAACCAAATATTTTTGCACAAAACTCAAAACTTGATGAAATCAAATGCCACCAAAGGGAAAAGCTTCAGGAAACATGAAAGTACTGAAAAATGCAAAAACAGTACGGCCACGTATAATAGGTGTACGGACTGCTGCTCAAATGGAGTCAAAACATAAGGAAAACAAGGTAAAAACTAGTGCAAGTTTGCAAAATGCTTCATAACTTCAAATGATCAACCCTTACAATGGTTAAAACAAGAGAATAAATACCTCTACATGTCAGTTATCCTCCTATATAGGACAGGTACATGTCCAAGAGCACTCAAATTTGACACTTTTATGTCTAAAATGACAAGTTTTAATGCCTAAATGATGCAAGGTTGACCTCAAAGATTACAAACCACCTAAAAACATTATTCATACCTAAAAGCCAAACACCAAACATGTCTAAGAACTTTTCACAACAAAAACACACTAAAAAATCACTTTTTACAATATTTTGCCAAGCAACTCCAAATTGGCAACTTTGAGCAAAAAGATGAAAACAGGAAACATGATCACACAATGAGTACAAAACTCATCCAAACAACCTAAAACAACTTCAAAAACATCTTAGACAACTTTCCAATTTAAAACTAATAAAAACCAACTTGCTATCAAACCTAGATGAAAAATGAGGCCTAGGTGCTCCTGCACCATACTCCCTTGGTGACAAAGATATCATGTGTCTCCTTTGGGCAGAAAAGAGAGAGGAATACTAGCCTTGTTGAAGTCACTTTTAGGTATCCAAGTGGATTCAGAAGCTAGTTGATCTTTCCACTTGGTCAAATGTTCAAGGTAGTCATGCTTTCTAGTCTTCTAGATGATTCTGGAATCAAGTACCTGTTCAGGAATGGGAGAAGAAGAAGAGGGGAGAGATATATCAAAAAGGGAATGTGAAATGTCTGAAGCTCTCTAAGTCTCTTCTGGAGGCTGCCCCTTGAAAGGTACCAAATCTGTAACATTCAAGATAGGAGACAAGGAAACATCAGCAGGTAAATCAATCTTACAAGCATTTGGACCATACTTAGCCAAAATCTTGCAAGGTCCAATTCTTCTCATCTGTAACTTGGTAGGAACTCCCTTTTGCAATCTAGACTTGTTGAGATGCACCATCACAAAATCTCCAACTGAGAATTGGATGTCCCTCTTTGAAGCATCCACACTTGCCTTGACTCTTGCTGTGGTGTCCTACAAAGACTGCTTAAGTTGTTCATGTATCTCTTTTAGAGACTGTGCCATATCCTCTACTGTCCCACTAACATGTTGCAAGTTATTCACATCATGTAACTCAAAAACACCTCTTAGATGCATACCATAAACAATCTGAAATGAACTCTTACCAGTGGATCTGTTTACACTGTCATTATAGGCAAACTCTGCCTATGGGATGAGCTGATCCCAACTTTGTCCATACTCCTTGGTGATACATCTGAGTAGATTACCCAATGTTCTATTCACCACTTCTATTTGGCCATCTGTCTGTGGATGGTAAGCTGAGCCAAAAGACAAGTTAGTACCCAATTTATTCCACAAAGTCTTCCAAAAATGACCCAAAAACTTAACATCTCTATCTGATACAATGTTAGATGGCAAACCATGTATTCTGACAACTTCTTTAAAGAAAAGGAAAGCAATATGACTTGCATCATTAGTAGTTTTGCAAGGTATAAAGTGAGCCATTTTACTAAATCTGTCAACAACCACAAAGATACTATCATACCCTACTTTTATCTTTGGTAAACCTACAACAAAATCCATGCTGATGCACTCCCATGGCCTAGAAGGAATGGGAAGTGGCTGATATAAACCAGCATTAGTGCTATTACCTTTGGCCTTCTGACATACCATACACTGTTCAACATACCTCCGGACATCTCTCTACATCTTAGGGCAGTAATAGAAGCGTTGAGCGAACTCTAAGGTCTTATTGAGACCAAAATGGCCACTCAAACACCCATTGTGTTTCTCTTGGATAAGGTTCTCTCTCATTAAACCTTTAGGGACACATAGCTGTCCTCCCCTGAATAACAAACCATTCTGTAATGTATAGTCAGCATACTCACTATGGAAATGATTCTCAAAAGCAAGACAAACTTTATAAGCAGTAGCAAAATCATCATCATTAGGATACAAATCTTGAAAGCAATCAATGCCAACACTCTTAACTTAGATCTCCTGAATAGTCAACAATTGCCTACTTAAAGCATCAACTACTTTGTTACATTGGCCTTTCTTGTGCTTAAGAGTAAAGGTATATGCTTGTAGGTATTCTACCCATTTCACATGCCTATGGTTGAGTTTATCCTGAGAATTCAAGAAACTGACTGCTTGGTTGTCTGTATACACAACAAATTCTTTAGGAAGCAAGTAATGCCTCCACTTCTGGAGTGCCTGCACCAATGCATATAACTCTAAATCATAAGATGAATACTTTTTCTTTGCATCATTCAATTTTTCACTAAAGAAAGCAACTAGTCTGTTATCCTGACTCAAGAATGCACCTATTGCAAGATGACTGGCATCACATTCTATAGTAAAGAGCTTATCAAAGCTAGGAAGGATTAACACTGGCTATGTAGCAACTCTAGTTTTAAGTAACTTAAACCCCTTATTGGCTACTTCTATCCATTGAAACTTGACCTTATGACCACCCTTTATTGTATCTAACATGGGTGCACAAAACTCACTGAACCCTCTGATAAACTTTCTGTAAAACCGGGCTAGACCATGAAAACTCCTAACTTCACTGGTTGATTGTGGGGTTGGCCAACTTGTTATGGCTGCAACTTTAGATTGATCCATCTTAAGATCTCCATTGGACACAACAAAACCAAGATAGACTAGCTCTTGCTACATAAAATCACATTTCTCAAGATTTATGGTTAATTGCTCATCAGATAATCTTTGCAAAACAATGGCTAAGTGTTTCAAATGCTCCTCTTTAGTCTTACTAAAAATGAGAATGTCATCTAAGTAGACTACCACAAACTTACTAAGAAATTCCTGCAAGACTTCATTCATTAGCCTCATAAAGGTATTGGGAGCATTAGAGAGTCCAAAAGGCATGACCAACCATTCATAAAGACCCTCGTTTGCTTTGAAAGAAGTTTTCCACTCATCACCCTCTTTTATTCTTATCTGATGGTAACCACTCTTTAAGTCTATTTTTGTGAAATACCTTTCACCCCCTAAACAATCCATCAAATCTTCTATCCTGGGAATAGGGAACCTGTATCTTATGGTGATTTTGTTGATAGCTCTGGAGTCTATGCATAGTCTCCATGTGCCCCCTTTCTTAGGTGCCAACAGAGTGGGTACGGCACAAGGACTTATACTCTTTCTTATTAATCCTTGATCCAATAACTCTTGAATCTATCTAGCTACCTCTTTGTTCTGTTTAGGAGTCATCTTATAAGCTGCTTTGTTTGGCAAGGAAGCTCTTGGTATAAAGTCAATCTGATGACTAATGGCTCTAGGAGGAGGTAATGTTGCTGGTTGTCCATCACTGATGATGTCCTTAAAGTTATCAAGAATTTGCTGCACTTCTTGTGGGATCTCTACTTTTTTTTCTTTCTTCTCCTCCTTAGGTTTCACTACAAGTGCATAACCAATCCCATCTCCCTCTTTCATGGTTTGGATGAACTCTTTTTCATTGACTAATAGCACTTTAGGTGCCCGTGGTTTGCTGTTCTCGGTCTCTTCACTAAGGGACTGAATTTTGTAGACAATGCCATTCTTTTGAAAGGAATATGTGTTTTTTTCACCATCATGGTGTGCCCTTCTGACAAATTGCCAAGGTCTACCCAATAGTAGATGGCAAGCATCCATAGGAAGGATATCACATAGTATCCTACCCTTGTATTCACCTATGTTGAAGTCTACCCATGCTTGTTCATTCACTAGGACATGTTGCCCCTTGTTTAACCAGGTTACCTTCTAGGGTTCACTATGCCTCATTCTAGGTAGGTTCAATTTGCTAACTGCCTCCTCTGAGATAATGTTATTTGTGGAACCTGAATCTATAACCACCTTACATACTTTTCCCAAGATTTTGCACTTGATCCTGAACAGTGCTCTTCTCTGAGACACTTTGCACTTGTTAGGTTCTTGCATCAATACTCTCCTCATCATTAGACTCTCACCATCTTTGGGTGCTAGGTGCATTGCTGGAGTTCTTGTACTACTTCCATCCTCCTGAACATAGTTCACTCTCTTTTCACCTCCATGGGAAGAACTAGGCTTTTCTGGACACCTATAAGCAGGATGACCCAATTTCTGATAGTTATAGCATTTCATTGTGGAGAAGTAAGACCCTCTACCTGGGCCACTAGATCTACCCCTTCCTGGGTTGCTTGATCCCCTACCCCTATAATTGGGCTTGCTCTAAGAATCCCCACTTTTCTCTATAATCTTAGATTCCCCCTGGGACCTTTGATCTATGTTTCTTCCCCCAAAACTGCCTCGATGGTCTCTACCATCTCTGCCTCTTCCTCTACCTCTGTTATGCTGCTCTTGCTTCTTCCTACTCCTTTCCTCTACCTTGAGTACAAGTTGGTAGCACTTCTAAACTGTTGTAGGACACAACAAACTTATCTCTTCCTATATGTTCCATCTCAAACCATTGAGATACCTAGCAACCTTGACATTTTCATCCTCTTGGATCTTTGACCTAAGGCATAGCTTCTAAAACTCCTCGGTGTAGGTATTGACATCTAACTCTTTTTGCCTAAGGTTTTGCCTTTTCCTATGAAGCTATATTTCATAGTCCTCTGGAATGTAAGTCTCTCTGATCTTGGACAACATTCCCTTCCAAGTTGCTACGGGCTTTTTGCCCTCTTTCTCACGTTCATCCTGAATGAACTTCCACCATGTTAAGGCAGCTCCTCTCAACCTAGACTTAGCCACCTTCACTTTCTGGGCCTCTGTCACACCATCACATTCAAAATGGTTCTCAAGCCCCTCAATCCACTCCATGACCACTTTTGGGTCCATTTTACCAATGAATAGTGGGACTCCTTCTAGTGTTCTCCCACTCATAGCCTTCAAGGCTTTCAAAAAGGGTTCATTCTCTATCACAGGGTCTGGTAGAGGGATTTCATCCTCTATAGCCAATAGCTTACCCCTATATTCTGTTCCTTCTATTTTATTGCTGACTTCATCTGCCTTCACTTCTACTTCACCCAACTTATGCTCTAGGAGGTCTAGCTTCAATTTGAGTAACCTATTTTCTTCTTCCTGGTCTTCCATTTTCTTTGCTAGCTCTGCATTTGTCACCGTGGTTGCCAAATTGCTACTTCTTCCCAAGTGTAACTGAGCTCTGATACCACTATGATAGGGAGTTGGTGCAAGTGGGTTGCCCAAGTGGCTTGTATGTTCACTAAGTAATAGGTCCTTGCTAGTTTCAAGGTTTTGTTACTGAAATCAGAGTGCCAAAAGGTTTATAGACAACCTAGCAACTCTCCTTGTTCCACCTCCCTAAGACAAAACTTCTTGGTTGCTCAAGGGCTTCAACTCCATAGTCTCTCTGGCTTGGTAATCTAACTCCTTGCTCACCCAACTAACATTCATTCTTCTCTCTTGATCTATCCTTTGGCTGCACAAGGTCTCCTTTTATTGGATTGCAAGTTTGAGTCAAGTTTTGTTTCCTTGGGGTGTCTTTGGTCTTCTACGTTTTGGAGTGTAGGATACTTCACAAGTGCTGCAACCTAAGCTTTGGAGTATTTCTCACCACAAATGTTAAATTCATGCAAGTACAACTTGTTTCAACTAGATTTGATGGATTTTAGGCCCTACATCCTCCATTAGTGTACCCGATTTGACAAAAAACTAATTTTGAGGCCTAAAACGGGCTACAAGGAATTAGCCCTCCTTTTGGGGTTTTGTGCTCACCCTGCTCCAATGATGGACTTAGAGACTAAAAGCATCACATATATGGATACCCTTTTGGGATTTCTTGAAGATTTTCTAAGTTTTAGGGTCCCTTAAGCCTTCTCCATGACTGTCCCAAAAATGGGTGCAAAAAGGAGGGTTTGGAAGGGTTTTGGTGGCAAATATGGACTAACAAGTTTAAGACCTTCAATATGAACCATGAAAACTTGGTTCTACCCTATTACATTCTAGTTAAGCCACAAAAAGACAACTTTGTACCTTTCCAAGGTTAGAGAACAAGATTTCCAAAAATTGCTCATGAGGGGTATGCAACAATGACAACTTTTCCATTCTTGTTGTCTACAAACACATATTAGGTATAAAAACCAATTACATTTCAAAACAAGAGAACATTTCTATCATTAAAGACACACAAATATCACATTATCCCTGCACAAAAGCCATTAGGCAATTACAAACAAAGATTTGTTCACTGTCAAGACATTTATGACTGCACTTTTCTCTTTTCACTGTTTTTCCACTTTAGACCTGCACTTTTCATTGTCAAAACTCTTTTCAAAAGGTTTTCTTGGTGCTCTTTAACAATTATTTGTCTTTAGTTGTATGTTTACCTTCATAGCCGCCATTTTGAAGAGGAAGATTACATATTCAACTTCAACAAAAATGCAAAAATCAGTCATAGATGACTGTGACAGCCAACTAGGCATTACAACTTTGCCTCAAGGATCATTAATTGATCTTGGCAACTTACAAACCCATGGGCAATACCAAAAAAAATCACTCCTTGTTCTTGTTTTCAATCAATTAGAAGGAGGTACAATGCCTTACAAGCTCCAATGCATGGTGGAGAGTAAGCAAGTGAAAGGAAATTAACTCTAAAATAGTGACTCATTGTCTTTTACATTATTTTCACAAACTAAACGTGAAATCATCCTCCTTATGGCTTAGTAAGCCTCTTTTCCTTGACATACAACCTTAGACACCAAAGCAAGTCTGTCCATCTGATAAATGCACTTGCTATAGAAGAGCAAAGCATCAAATTTCTTCAAAGACCTTAGCCAAATGGCACACTTGCCTAGGGCTCCATGGCCACAAAACTCCTTGCACCTGCACTTTTGAACTCAAAAAAAGTACGTACATATCTTACAAGTTGACCAACTAGTTCTTGGGAAGCCATAAGCATTTAGGGCCTCAAGAAGCCAAGTTGGTCAAGCATCCTTGCCAATTTCCTAGACAAGGCAGTGAAACTATCAAAACCAAATATTTTTGCACAAAACTCAAAACTTGATGAAATCAAATGCCACCAAAGGAAAAAGCTTCAAGAAATATGAGAGTACTGAAAAATGCAAAAATAGTACGGCCATGTACAACAGGTGTACGAATTGCTGCTTAAATGGAGTCAAAATATAGGGAAAACAAGGTAAAAACTAGTGCAAGTTTGCAAAATGCTTCATAACTTCGAATGATCAACCCTTAAAATGGTTCAAACAAGAGAATAAATACCTCTACATGTCAGTTATCCTCCTGTACGGATAGGTACATGTCCAAGAGCACTCAAATTTGACACTTTTATGTCTAAAATGACAAGTTTTAATGCCTAAATGATGCAAGGTTGACCTCAAAGATTACAAACCACCTAAAAACATTATTCATACCTAAAATCCAAACACCAAACATGTCTAAGAACTTTTCACAACAAAAACACACTAAAAACTCACTTTTGACAGTATTTTGCCAGGCAACTCCAAACTGGCAACTTTGAGCAAAAAGATGAAAACAGGAAATATGATCACACAATGAGTTCAAAACTCATCCAAACAACCTAGAACAACTTCAAAAACATCTTAGACAACTTTCCAATTTAAAACTAATAAAAACCAACTTGCTATCAAAATTGGATGAAAAATGAGGCCTAGGTGCTCCTGCACCAGATTCCCACTAGCACTCTAACCGATGATCAGAAGAGAGAGATTCAAGAAAATGGGCAAGTCATGGAAGCTCTTATTAGTAGTTTGTCTGATATTGAGTTCATTGATGTACAAGATAAGGACACTCCTAAAGATGTATGGGACACATTGGAAACTATTTATGGCGGTGATGAACATGTAAAGCAAGCTAAGGAAGAGAGCCTTAGATGAAAATTTGAAGACATGAGGATGGTTGAAGGTGAGACCATTTAGCAATATGGCATAAGAATCAAGACTGTTGTTGGAGATATCAAGAGAACTGGTGGAACGATTGATGATGCCACCATTGTTAGTAAAGTCTTGAGATTATTGTTACTAGTCTATGCAATCAGAGTTGTTGCTATCCAGGAACTAAGGTCTATTGATAAAACCAAGGTATCCGTAGACTCTATCATTGCAAAGTTAACTGCAAATGAGTTGAATAGCTATGATGGCAGTGTTCAGAAGACTGAGTAATCTGTTAGAGTATCTGTTGCACCAACTAGAAAAGGAAAAGAAGCAAGTACCAGTTATGAATCCATGCAAAGCAGAGGTATGGATGATGAATAAATTTTGATGGAGTTTGAAGCTCTTCTTGCCAAGAGACTTCCAAAAGGTACTGGAAAATACAGAGGCAAGCTTCCTTTAAAATGTTTTTCCTGCAACAAGATAAGACATATAGCTGCTAATTGTCCTAACAATGAGAATAAGGATAAACCGGAGAGGTTTAGAAAGTATAAAGGAGGAAATAGAAGAAATTGTCTTGTTGCAGTGGATAAAGGTGTTACTGATGAAGAATCTAAGGATGAAGAAAATGAAGACATAGACTTTGTATCTGTAAAGGAAGAAGTGTCTGACAAGAAAGCACTTGTCTCTCGCATTGACAACTCTAATGAGTGGATAATTGATAGTGGTTGTTCTCACCACATGACTGGTGATAGGAGAAAGTTTCTGTCTCTAGAAGAATATGATGGAGGTGTTGTCAGATTTGGCAACGATGCACCATGTTTGGTGAAAGGTAAAGGATCCATCTCACTGAATGGAAAGATCAGTGTAGATGATGTCTACTGGGTAGCAGGTCTTAAGCATAACCTGTTGAGTGTTGCTCAGCTAAATGATAAAGGACTCATTTTGGAGTTCAAAGGTGGAGTTAGTAGTATAATTGGAAAGAATGGTAAACTTATTGCCACTGGTAAGCAGACCAGAGGTAACTTATTTTAGTTGAATGCCAAGATAAGTCGGTGTCTAATGGCGAAGTTTGATGACAGTTGAATATGGCATAGGAGACTTTGTCATATGAACTTTGATAATATTGTAAAGGCTAGTAAGATCAAGGCAACAAGAGGATTGCCTTTGCTGAACAAATTGGAGAATTATTTATGCAGAGAATGTCAACTTGGGAAGATGTCTTCCTCAACTTTCAAAGGTAAGTCTTTTTCAGTAGAAAACTTACTTGATCTTGTGCATACTAATTTGTGTGGTCCTATGAAAACTAGAAGTATTCAGGGAGATATGTATTTCATGATTCTTAGTAATGACTATTCAAGAATGATGTGGGTCACATTCTTGAAAGACAAGTCTGAGGCATTTGGAAAGTTCAAAGCCTTTAGAGCATTAGTAGATAAGGAAAGTGGTCAAGAGATAAAATGCCTAAGAGCTGATCATGGAAGCAAATTCAGTTCTGACGAATTCAACAAGTACTGTGAAGATAGCAGTATCAAGAGGTAGTTCTCTGCCCCAAGGACACCACAATAGAATGGCATAGCAGAAATGAATAATAGGACTGTAGTTGAAGCGGCTAGAACAATGTTGATCCAAGGAAAGGTTTCTCACACTTTTTGGAGAGAAGTGGTGAGCACTGTAGTCTATACTATGAACCGGGTACTCATCAAGAAAGGTAGAGTTAAAACCCCTTATGAGTATTGGACCGGGAAAACTCCCACTGTGAGTTATTTTAAAGTGTTTGGTAGTAAGTGTTAATCAAGAGAGGTGAGAATTTGAGCAAATTTGATGCTAAAAGTGATGAAGGAATATTTCTGGGATATTCCACTAAGAGCAAAGTTCTCAAGTGCTACAACAATAGAACACAAAAAATTGTTGAGAGTATCAATGTCAGGGTTGATGAATCCCCCAAGGAACCTGAGGAAACCTACAACAAAGAAGTGGAAGATGAACCGGGTATAGCCTTCTGGGAACTGGTTAAGAAAGAAACAAGTAAAGATCTCAGTGTTCCTATATCGGTAGAAGTTGCAGTAGGAGGAGAAGAAGAAAAGCTAGTAGATCAAGCTAGAGTCATTCCTAGATATGTGAAAATACATCATGATCCGAAGTAAATTATAGGAGATGAAGATGCAGGGATACTCACAAGAAGAAAAGTGAAAGAAAACTCTTGCATGATTTCTGAATTAGAGCCCAAGACTTCCAGAGAAGAACTTACAGATGAAGACTGGATTAAAGAAATGGAAGAGGAGCTAGACCAGATAGAAAATAATGCAAGATGGTATCTAGTACACCCAGACTAGAACACAAAAATGTCATAGGTACCAAATGGGTCTTCAGGAATAAGCTAAATGAAGAAGGCATAGTTGTAAGGAACAAGGCAAGACTTGTATGCAAAGGATATGCTCAGGAGGAGGGAGAAGACTATGGAGAAACCTTTTCTCCTATGACTAGACCGGAAGGTGTCTGAATGCTTCTTGCATTTGCAACATTTAAAGGATTTAAGGTTTATCAGATGGATGTGAAGTCTGCATTTTTGAATGGAATCCTAGAAGAGGAAGTGTATATTGAGCAACCGAAAGGGTTTGCCTTATCAAAAGATAGTAACATGGCGTGTAGATTACACAAAGCCTTGTATGGATTGAAACAAGCACCTAGGGCATGGTATGAAAGGTTACACTCTCATCTTGTGAAGATTGGATTTTAGAGAACAAGTGAGGATAGCAACATCTACTTAAAATCTAAAGATGATCAGATTCTGATCTATGAAGTATTTGTAGATGACATAATCTTTGGGGGAGATGATAAAATGAGTCATGCTTTTGCAAATGAAATGAAGAAAAAGTTTGAGATGTCTCTGATTGGAGAGATAAAGTTCTTCATTGGTTTACAGATTCAACAAATGAAAGAGGGTATCTTTATTACCCAGTCCAAGTATGTCAAAGAGGTATTGAAGACCTTTGGCATGGAGGAGAGCAAACTGGTTGGTACACCGATGGTGATCTGCTGTAAACTGACTAAGGAAGATGATTTAGCGTTGGTAAATGAAAATGAGTACCAGTCAATGATCCGTAAGTTGCACTATGTGGTGCACAACAGACTAGATATTGCTCATGCAGTGGGCATAGTAGCCCATTTTCAAAAAAATCCAAGAGATTCCCACTTGGTAGCTGTCAAGTGGATTCTTAGATATCTGAAAGGAACAGTTGACTATGGATTGTGATATCCATATAGTGGTGACTATAACCTTAAAGTATATAACGATGCCGATTGGGCAGGTAATGTGGATGACCGAAAGAACACAACTAATGGAGCGTTCTTTCTTGGTGGAAGACTAGTTTCATGGACAAGTAAGAAGCAGAGCTGTATTTCTTAGTCTACAGCTGAAGAAGAATATGTGGCAGCATTTATGAACTGCACTCAAGCAATCTGGATGAAACATGTATTGGAAGGTTTCAAAGTACCTGTATCTGAACCGATGAATATATTTTGTGACAACACAAGTGCAATAAATATTTCCAACAATCCGGTATTGCATGCTAGAACTAAGCACATTGAGCTTAAGTATCACTTCTTGAGAGAGAAATTTCAAAATAAGGAGGTTGTACTTTAACATGTTTCTAGTAAGGAGCAACTAGTAGATATATTCACTAAGCCCTTACCAAAGACTACATTTACCTATTTGAGAGGTGAATTAGGGGTTCTGCCCCTTCATGAAGTTAACTAAAAGTTGTGTGCTCTGCATTAGTAAGGTACTACAATGTCAAATCTTTCAAGATTGATGTGTTGAAGGATGCTACTCCATAGGGGGAGCAACATAGTAGAGAATGGAAGCTTGTGCCTCCACTTTGGCATTGTTGTCAAAGGGGGAGAATATATTTGATGTATAGGGAGAAGATATCTGATGTATGGAGGAGAAGATATTTGATAATGGATATTCACTAGTCTATGATGTCTACAGTTGCAATGCTACACTGAGTATTGCCATCAATGCCAAAGGGGGAGATTGTTGGCATATGATTAACCAGCATGTTGATATGATGATAATGTATGTTTTCATTGATGTCAATAAGTGTAAGTGAACCGGTATGTAGACTAAAAGAAGTTGGTGAACCGGTATGAAGAGGTATGAAGAGATGTAGTGAACCACTGTCGGGGTTTCACCAAGTGTGACTACCAGTTGGTAGTCTCAGCTCTAGGGTTTCCAGTGTGGCAGTCTTGCTTGTGCAATGCAACCGATGACATTCTATGATGAGTTAGCTAAGAGATGAGGATGAGATCAAGGTGCCATGTCAGCTTTGTGCACATGAAGGATTTCCTTGAGGATCTTGCATGAGAAGATTGACTGCATTAAATGTCTACCTTGGGAATGAACATTCTTCTTAGCGGTCTGAGAAGAAAGCATGATGAGTTACTGATTCCCATATGCAGTGAAGAATGAACGATGTAGATTGTCTTGTGATCTATTTGAAATTGTATTTCTCTATGCAAAGTGTTTGGACAGTTAGGATTGGACTGCTTGTATTGTAAACCTAAGATGCTTAGGGTATAGGGTTTATGCTACCAACCTAATTGTTGTCTATAAGGTCGATGATGTTTGTTATTGTAAGTTGTTGGCAAATATTGTGTGTGTATCTGAGTGATGAGATACTTGCTAGACCAGTAAGAGAAAACTGCAAAGTGTGATTGCAAAAGTAGAGGAACTGAAAAGGATCTGCCTTGGCATGCAGTGCTATTATCAGATTAGAGTTTTTACCTGTTGTCTTCTAACCATTTCAACAGTTAGAAAATCCCTTTACCGGGTAGCTTTAACATGTTTACTGTAAATCCTCTAACCAGGTGACTCAAGTTTATTGATTTCTTTAAATCCTCTAGCAAGGTAACCTTTAACAGGGTTTCAACCTTTAATAGGGTATATAGCCATCCCTTAACCGGGTGATCTTTAACAGGATTAGTTCCTACCGGAACCTTATTATAAAGTCTTTAACTGGACTAATCTCCTAACAAAGCGAGCTTCAAAAGAGTTCAAAAACAAGCTTGTGGGTATTCATCCCCACTGTGGTTTTTTCCATTTGGGTTTCCACATGAAAAATTTGTGTGACATGTGTTGTGCATTTTTCATGTGATTCTTTGTTTGAGTGATTATGCATGCAGAGCTAATAGGTTACGGTATTACTGGTATACCACATGCATATGTTTATGGGTGAAGTTGTTATCAAGTATTGAATGTATTTGAAGTGTTCAAAATTATCAGTTTATGTTGTCTGAAGTCTTACTGTGTTTAACTAGTATTGCCATGGTTAAGTTCAGTGATGAAGAAAACTGGTTGGTATTGCTTTAACTTGATAAGATTGTGAGAAAGTTTTTGTCTATACTGATTCACCCCCCCACTCAGTACCAGTTAGGGTATCTTCTGTTCATCATTATTCATCAATATGTGGTCCTAAGGGGTCACGGATGTGTTAGAACACATGCGTGACCCCTTAGGACCACTAAAGGCCCCTTGCGACACATGTGCACCCCTTAGGACCTGTTAGGACCACATAAGATGAAATGGTGTCGCAAGGGGTCTTATGTGGTCCTAAGGGGTGCAACACATGCGTGACCCCTTACCACCACTTAAGGCCCCTTGCGACACATGCGTGACCCCTTAGCACCACTTAAGACCCCTTGCGACACATGTGTACCCCTTAGGACCTACTAGGACCACATAAGACAAAATGGTGTTGCAAGGGGTCTTATGTGGCCTAAGGGGTCATGCATGTGTTAGAACACATGTGTGACCCCTTAGGACCACTTAAGGCCCCTTGCGACACATGTGCATCCCTTAGGACCTATTAGGACCACATAAGACCAAAAGGTGTCGCAAGGGGTCTTATGTGGTCCACGGGGTCACGCATGTGTGACCTCTTACGATCACTAAAGGCCCCTTGTGATAGATGTGCACCCCTTAGGACCTATTAGGACCACAAAAGACCAAATGGTATCACAGGGGGTCATATGTGGTCCTAAGTGGTAGAACACATGCTTGACCTCTTAGGACCACTAAAGGCCCCTTGCGACACATGTGCACCCCTTAGGACCTATTTAGACCACATACGACCAAATGGTGTCGCAAGCAGTCTTATGTGGTCCTAAGGGGTCATGCGCAAGGGGTCTTATGTGGTCCTAAGAGGTCACGCATGTGTTCTTAGGACCACTAAAAGCCCCTTGTGACACATGTGCACCTCTTAGGACCTATTAGGTCCACATAAGACCAAAAGGTGTCGCAAGGGGTCTTATGTGGTCCTAGGGGGTCACACATGTGTTAGAACACATGTGTGAGCCCTTAGGACTAGTAAAGGCCCCTTGTGACACATGTGCACCCCTTAGAACCTATTAGGACCACAAAAGACCAAATGGTGTCGCAAGGGGTCATATGTGGTCTTAAGGGGTCACGCATGTGTTAAAACACATGCGTGACTCCTTAGGACCACTTAAGGCCCCTTGTGACACATGTGCACCCCTTAGGACCTCATAAGACCAAAAGGTGATGCAAGGGGTCTTATGTGGTCCTAAGGGGTCATGCATGTGTTAGAACACATGTGTGACCCCTTAGAACCACTAAAGGCCCCTTGCGACACATGTGCACCCCTTAGGACCTATTAGGACCACATAAGACCAAAAGGTTTCACAAGGGGTCTTATGTGGTCCTAAGGGGTCACACATGTGTTAGAACACGTGTGATCCCTTAGGACCACTAAAGGCCCCTTGCGGCACATGTGCACCCCTTAGGACCTATTAGGACCAAAAAAGACCAAATGGTGTCACAAGGGGTCATATGTGGTCCTAAGGGGTCACGTATGTGTTAGAACACATACGTGACCCCTTAAGACCACTTAAGGCCCATTGCGACACATGTGCACCCCTTAGGACCTATTAGGACCACATAAGCCCAAATGGTGTTCCAAGGGGTCTTATGTGGTCCTAAGGGGTCACACATGTGTTAGAACACATGCACGACCCATTAGGACCACTTAAGGCCCCTTGTGACACATGTGCACCCCTTAGGACTTATTAGTACCACATAAGACCAAATGGTATCGGAAGGGGTCTTATGTGGTCCTAAGGGGTCAAACATGTGTTAAAACACATGTGTGACCCCTTAGGACCACTTAAGGCCCCTTGCGACACTTGTGCACCCCTTAGGACCTATTAGGACCTCATAAGACCAAAAGGTGACGCAAGGGGTCTTATGTGGTCCTAAAGGTTCATGCATGTGTTAGAACACATGCGTGACCCCTTAGGACCACTAAAGGTCCCTTGCGACACATGTGCACCCCTTACAACCTATTAGGACCACATAAGACCAAAAGGTATCGCAAGGGGTCTCATGTGGTCCTAAGGGGTCACACATGTGTTAGAACACATGTGTGACCCCTTAGGACCAGTAAAGGCCCCTTGCGACACATGTGCAGCCCTTAAGATCTATTAGGACCTCATAAGACCAAATGGTGTCACAAGGGGTCTTATGTGGTCCTAAGGGGTCACACATGTGTTAGAACACATGCTTGACCCCTTAGGAACACTTAAGGCCCCTTGCGACACATGTGCACCCATTAGGACCTATTAGGACCACAAAAGACCTAATGGTGTTGCAAGGAGTCATATGTGGTCCTAAGGGATCACACATGTGTGACCCCTTAGGACCACTAAAGGCCCCTTGCGACACATGTGCACCCCTTAGGACCTACTAGGACCACAAAATACCAAATGGTGTCACAAGGGGGCATATGTGGTCCTAAGGGGTCACGCATGTGTTAGAACACATGTGTGACCCTTTAGGACCACTAAAGGCCCCTTGTGACACATGTGCATCCCTTAGGACATAAGACCAAATGGTGTTGCAAGGGATCTTATGTGGTCCTAAGGGGTCATGCATGTGTGTTCAAACACATGCATAACCCCTAAGGACCACTTAAGTCCCCTTGCGACACATGTGCACCCTTTTGGACCTATTAGGACCACAAAAGACCAAATGGTGTCACAAGGGGTCTCATGTGGTCCTAAGGGGTCGCACATGTGTTAGAACACATGCATGACCCCTTAGGACCACTTAAGGCCCCTTGCGACACATGTGAATTATAATTTATATTTGTGCAGAAGCAAAAGTTACAAGATAAAGAGTCGTGTGGAAGTAAATTTTGTAAATAAAGCAAGCAGGCATTATCTTGAATGGCATGGAAACAAGCTCATCAGCTGCCCAGAAGAGAGCAATTAGAGAAAAGAAGAGGAAATTGTTAAAGGGTTATAAATACATAGAGAGTATACAATACAAACAAACAATGTCTAGAGTGTGTGATGTGGTCTCTAATTTATGTCTCGAGGGACTAACTGGTTTTGGAGTTCCAGGGATACCTATTGGGCCACGCTTGGAGGAAATCAATGTGTTCATGCAAGAGCCACCTTTTTTCTATTATGAGATTGATGCTTTTGCACTGAAGGATATTTGGAAGACAATATCCAAAAATTTCTATCGTGTGGAACCAGAGTTGGTGGACTCGAAGAGGTCATATGTGGTCCTAAAGGGTCACACATGTGTTATAACTTTAAATTAATTGAATCTTAAATATTTAAGTTATATTTTTAAAGGGTTAGTTTGCAAGTTATAAATATATGTGTACATGTATATCTAACAAAATTTCAACATTGCAAGATGTACCACTATCACACAGGTTGAGCTCCTCATCACATAGATGTCCTAGAACCTTGCATGCACATGGTGGTGATGTTAGAGACTCTTCAAAGGTATGTTTGTCTATGTACAAATGCTCATAATCTATGTTACTTAAATTTTTTTACTCTATTACATTCAAATTAAATGTTTAATGTATGATTTTATGCTTGCATACTCTATTGCAGGTGCATGGATCAGGACATGCTTCAGGACAGGGCCCCGAGTGACCCATTCTTTGTGTGTGTGTGTGTGTGTGTGTGCGCGCGCATGCACATGTGTACACATTTTATAGACATTTCATATATTCGTACATGTGTACTAGACATTTCATACATGTGTATTGTACACATTTCATATGCGTATGTATACTAGATATTTATTTTCCATATTTCATGTGTGTGTGTGTGTGTGTGTGTGTGTGTGTGTGTATGTGTTAGATAGATCTACACTTCATAGACATATATGTGTATGTGTTAGATAGATCTACATTTCATACTACTTTGCACGTTTATATATAGATAGATTACGTTTTTGAAAGTTAAGTGTTTAAATGATAGAATCTCTAAGTCATTTGAATTTAGTTAAGTGTTCTAGTTAATTGTACACGTGTATGTGAAAGTTAAGTGTTTATGTATATTTTAGTTGTTCATTGTTAAACAAATTAGTCGTTAAAATTTAATTTAGTTGTTCATTTTAGTTAAATGTTTATGTACATGTTTAATGAACTTACTTCAAAAATTCAATGAACTTATATCCATGATGCAAATATCCCCTTAAATCCCCTTAAGACCACTTAAAACAGCTTAGGACAACATAATTAGATGAATCCAAACAACATAATTAAATGAAACAATATATGTGTAAATATAAATGAAATTAATGTACATAGATGAATAAAATGAATCCATGCATGTGTTAAAATATAAAAGAATCAATGACGCAAATATCCCCTTAAATCCCCTTACGACCACTTAAAACACCTTAGGCCAACATAATTAGATGAATCCAAACAACATAATTAAATGAAACAATATATGTCTAAATATAAATTAAATGAATGTACATAGATGAATAAAATGAATCAATGCATGTGTAAAAATATAAAAGAATCAATTACGCAAATATCCCCTTAAATCCCCTTAAGACCACTTAAAACACCTTAGGATAACATAATTAGATGAATACAAACAACATAATTAAATGAAACAATATATGTGTAAATATAAATGAAATGAATGTACATAGATGAATAAAACGAATCCATGCATGTGTAAAAATATAAAAGAATCAATGATGCAAATATCCCCTTAAGACCACTTAAAACACCTTAGGACAACATAATTAAATGAAACAATATATGTGCAAATATAAATGAACTTAATGTACATAGATGAATAAAATGAATCTATGCATGTGTAAAAATATAAAAGAATAAATGACACAAATATCCCCTTAAATCCCCTTAAGACCACTTAAAACACTTTAGGACAACATAATTAGATGAGTCCAAACAGCATAATTAAATGAAACAATATATGTGTAAATATAAATAAATGAATGTACATAGATGAATAAAACGAATCCATGCATGTGTTAAAATATAAAAGAATCAATGATGCAAATATCCCCTTAAATCCCCTTAAGACCACTTAAAACACCTTAAGACAACATAATTAGTTGTTCATTATAGTGAAACTATATATACATGCGTAACTATACATACAACATAATTAAATGAAATTATACATGTGTAAATCAAAATTAAATGAATACATAGATGAATAAAATGAATCCATGCATGTGTACAAATATAAATGAATCCATACATGTGCTTAAATGACCCCTTAAGACAACATGTAATGAAATGAATCCAGACACAAATAAAATTAAAAATTAAAATCAATATGTATACAAGTTCAATGCATAGACACAAAATATTTAATTTAAGAATAAAACATGTAAAATCAACGTATAAAACGTAAAATAAATGCATCAACAAAACTAAATTTCCACAAGTTATCCAAATTGCTACACATGTCTAGAAATATCTAAATATATATGAGTTTATCAAAATAAGACCTATCTAATATAATTTACTTGTTCAAACATGACAAGTGAACTTAAAGCTCGTGGTACATATAATCTGGATCCTCCCTATCTTTTATAATTTCTAAATTTTTTTCATGATCTTAAATAGGAAACCTCCACTTTTGGTTGCCACGTCCTCTTTTTGGCAATGTCTCCAATTGCAATCTTGTCGCTATTACTAAGTGACTGCAGTGTAGAACTTTTTGGCTAGGCATATAATCAATGAATGTTACACCATTTGTATCTATCTTTATTTGTTGATAATAGGCGCCTTCAACAACAACTGAACCAATGGGATATTGTTGCCCATCATCATCACTGACTGATTCCAATAACTTGCATTATGGTTGCGTGCATCTCAGTAGATAATAATCTACACTTTCAGTATTGTCAGGATCAACAATCACTGCAAAAATATCACCTGTGAAAATAGACCATGCATGTATATATATTACAAGCAATATTAGTTCATTACACATTTTAAAATTAATTTTGAACAATATTAAATTAATGAAGAATTTAAAAATTTGTACATGTACATATATGTAATTTACAAAATATGCATGCGCGTACCTGTAACAACTAAATCAGAAACACGTTCATAATCAGCTGAATATAGAGGATCATGAATATCAATAATGTCACTATCTTCGTAAGGAGGCATTGTGTAAAATTCTTTCATTTCCCATTGCAAAACATATCCATTAGCAATATTTTGACAATGAGTATCTATGTTGTTCGCAATGCAATCAACACAAAAGCATGTTTTTCCTCTTGCAAGAATAAAACGAGGCTTGCTAAATCCCATAGTCATGACTTGATGAAAACTTCTAATACCATTAATTGATTGACAATTATAAGAATTTGATCGATCAATATCTGATAATACAAAAATTATTTAGTCAATTTTAGTTCATTTCACACACACACACACAGACACATATGTTAGAGTAATTGGGTCTTTACTTGATTAATTAAACAACATTTGTTTAATTATTTAAGTTCCCTTTATCTCTTTTTACACTTAAGCTAACTTTAGGTGCATAATAATTAATTCTTTTATTAATTATTATGTGCAAGCCTAGGTTTTCTCTTTTAGGGTTTCTTGACCTATTAGAGGTTAATTTTCTTTTCTTTGTATTATTATCATATTACACATTTTGTGAATATTGAGCTCTCATCTTTTTGAGCATATTTTCTGTGTATTTGTTTTTCCTTTGTTGCTTCCTTGCTTCTCCTTGTAACAGGTTTATTTTAGCTTGCAGATATCTTTTGGGCTCCTATGGTGTTGTATTTCTCAACTCTCACATGGTATCAGAGCTTCAGATCTGCAACTATCTGTTCTTGTTTTTGAGATTTTCTACATTAGAAGCAGATCTGGGTTTTTTTTAGAAGTTTTTTTATGCACCTAGGGATAGGCCTTTTTTCCTGAGCACTTTGGGCCTAAACGGACCTCAACATCATGCTTAGAAGGCCCAAAAACCCTTATGGTCATATAAAACTTGACCATTTTTTACTCCTGAGCCTCTGGGGGTATTTTTTCTTCAGTACTAGGTCGTACAAACCTGGCACGCAATTCGAGAAAAAAATTCAATTTTTTTTGCCTTTATACGACATGCAGGCCTAAAATTGTTTTTTTACAAAAAAAATAAAAAATAAAAATCACAAAAAATTCAAAAGGCAAAGGTTTTAAAAGAAAACAAAAAAAATCAAAAAAAGTTTTTAATAAGGGGTTTCGCAGGTCCCCGTACCCCCTGACAGTTCAGCCACCGACCTTGTCAATGTGAGCCCCTTCCGCTAGCAGTCTCCCCACCGGCGCTGGCCACCCTTGACCCTTGTCGACAATCTCCCCGCTCGTCGGCCCCCACCGACCATCATTTCCTGCCGCCAGCCTTCACCGTGCCGCCCGTCGGCTAGCCAGCCACCCGCCACTCCCTGCCACTATGCCTCCACCACTCCACCTCAGAGTGCCATCGGAGCGCCACCTCCACTCGGCCCAGCCACCAGTGAGCCCCTCTCTCTTGCCTTTGAAGGGGGGGTCGGTTTTTTCTTCATAACTTGAGCATACGAAGTCATTTTTTCAAAAATGAATAGGTGTCAGAAAGCTAGTTCTAAGCCGGACCTCGTGGCGTTGGATTTTTTTTCCAAATTTTTTGTTTGACTGTACTTTTTCCAGTCAAAGTGGGGTCTCTTTTCTGCACTTTCAGGGCCATAGAATGGGCAAACAGACTCCGTTTTTCGAAAATGAATAAGCGTCGGAAAGATCTCAGCATGCTCTATTCAGATACTTGATCTTGTTTCTTATATTTTTCATCAGGTAAATGAGATTTCAGTTTGAAATTTTTTTGCTTATGCACTACTTCTTTCTCATCAGTATGTACTAGGGTTTGGATTTCTCTATTGTGGGTGGGTGTTTTTTTCTCACTTTTTGTCATTTATATCAGAAATATAGAACACCAAAACTCTCAAAACAAACAAACCCTTATGCATCTTCTATCTATTCTGAAAGATCACATAATAAAAAAAACAACAAGTAGGTGCAGGTGCAGAGTTTTATGGTAGATCCTTTAGTTGAGTTGTTGACATCGCACAACTATCACACCTGGAAACCTCGCATCATGAGGCTTTTCTGGGAAAAAGGGTTGTGGTCTTGTTTGGATGAGGTTCAACCTCTATTGCAATGTCCTTATGAGCTTCTTCAGCACAAAAACAAGATGGATGAGGCCATGGGTTTGCTCTCTTTGCATGTCTCTGATAGTCTTTTGTTTCACCTTGATGAGTTGATCACTCCTCACGCTATGTGGTTGAAGTTTGAGTCTCTCTTCGGGAGGGTTAATGAGATTCAGGCATTACAGATTGAGGTAACATTAGTTTCCTTGTCACCTGATTCCTTTCCCACCATTGAGGATTTTTTGACAAAGTTAAAGATTACAAGATCTGTTCTCCAGGGGTGTGGCAAGATCAAGACATACATAGAGTGCATTCACTTGATTCTTTCAAAGCTTCGGGGTCATTTTTAGTTTTTTGCCTCTATTTTCTACTTTACCATGGATGGCTTGGGTGCTCGTTTCACCATGCCTACCTTTGATGTGTTTTGTGAGCGTTTGTCTCGTGAGTAGTATCATCTTTCTTAGCTAGACATGCTCTCAGGGTCCAAGAACAAAGAATTGGTTTCTTAGTCCTCTAAGGAGAAGCAAAACCAGAAACTGAAGCCAAAGAAGAATTCTGTAGGTAGTGAGCATTCCTCCAAGCCACCTACTAAGTTTGATTCTAAACCACCATTTCCTCTGAAACATGGGAAATATTCACAATCTGGTGAGTCTTCCTCCAGGACTAAGAAGAAATTAGGAGACAATTGCAGTTTTTGTGGCAAGGAAGGACATCCAGTTTCTAGGTGTTGGAAATGCTTAGAGGCTTTAGAGGAAGCCATGCAGCAGCATCACATCTCCTTACCTTAGGCATCTTCTCCTTCCATAGGGAAAGGTCATGCTCTCACTACTCGAGCTTTGACCTATGGGTCCACTTGGATATTAGATTCTGGTGCTTCTTGCCATATGACTCACACTTAATAGTTGGTTACTTCTCATGCCTCTTGTGGTACTTCACAGATTGCAGTGGGTGACTCACTTCAGCTTTCAGTCTTGGGTTCAGGTTTCGTCTCTTTGGATGGGAATACTCTACAGGATGTTCTGGTTGTCCCTGACATCTCAACGAACCTCCTGTCCATTTATCAAATTTGCCATTCTGGCTCTGGTAAGACAGTTGAGTTCTCACCACATGATGTGGTTATTCGAGACCTCCATGACTCTGATTTGGTTGTGGCTACTGGGAGTGTTGATACTGCATCTCATCTTTATAGATTTAATGGATTTGAGCCCTCTACGGGTGCAGATTCGTCTCTTATAGTACATGCAAATTCAGTGAGTAAGATTTGGCATGAGCACTTGGGCCATGTCAATTACAGATATCTTCAGCAGATGAGTACACAGACACTTGTTGTTGGGCTCCCACAAATTTCTTGCACTGATGGTGTTTGTCATGGTTGTGTGCTTGACAAGCATCACAGGGATCTCTTTCCGAAGGGAAGAGCCGCTCGTGCTTTGGCACCCTTGGAGTTGATTCACGGTGATCTCATGTCATTCCCTACTCCTTTTTGTGGGGCCAAGTATGTACTCACTTTTATTGATGACTTCTCCATATGCACATGGGTGTACTTTCTTAAGTAGAAGTTTGATGTCTTTGATTCATTTCGAATCTTCAAGATGTTTGTAGAGAAGCAGTCTGGTTGTTCTATTCGATAGATACGTACAAATAATAGGGGGGAGTATGTGAATTAGGATTTCAGATATTTTTGCACTGGGCATGGTTTGAAACATCAGTTTACTGTTCCCTACACCCCTTAGCAGAATGGTGTCACTGAGCGCAAGAACGAAACTTTATGGGAAATGGCGAATTGTATGATTCAATCCAGGTCCATGGATTCATCTTTTTGGGTTGAAGCAATCAATTGTGCCAACTATATTTAGAATCAGATGTCTCACAAGGCGATTCGACATATGAATCCTGAGGAGGCTTGGTCTCATGACAAGCCTGATGTTTCTTTTTTCTGAGTGTTTGGCAGTGAGGTATGGGCTTTTATTCCTGATGCTTAGAGGAAAGCCATGGAGTGGAAGAGCCGACCCCTCATTTTTGTTAGCTGCTGTGAGGATGTGAAGGCATACAGGTTGTTTGATCCTGATTCTAGAGAGGTCCTATTTCGACGGGATGTTCAATTTGATGAGTGCCTTCCCACAGTGGATACCTTGTCTCTAGTGTCTACTCCTCTGACTACTCCTCCCACTGCATCTCTTCAGGATTAGATCATTCTGATGCTGCTACTAATGATCCACCATCCCCACCTCCACCTGCTCCACCTCAGATGCCCAAGTGGGCTCACTTTACTATTGAGGCAGTAGGATCTATGGCCAGTAATCCTTCAGATACTAATCGCATTCGTTCTCATACTGTGGGTTATAGTCTTTTGAGTCATGCCATTTTAGATGATCCTCATAAGTTTTTAGAGGCTACAGGACACCCTGAGTGGGATTGTGCTATGGAGGAGGAGTATTCTTCTTTGATGAGGAATAATACTTGGGATCTTTGTCCTCTTCCTAAGGGTAGAAAGATGGTTAGGTGTCGGTGGTTGTATCGCACTAAGTATGCTGCTGATGGTTCGATTGATAAGTACAAAGCATGTCTTATTGCGAAGGGTTTCTTGCAAGTTGAGAGTATTGACTACTCTAATACATTTGCCCCTGTCGCCAAGATGAACTCTATTCGCTTTGTACTATCTCTTGCAGCCTCTCAGGGATGGCCCGATTTTCAGATGGATGTGAAGAGTGCTTTCTTGCATGGGAACCTTCTAGAGGAAATCTATATGGAGTAGCCTTAGTGATTTATGCAGGACAGTTCTTTGGTTTGCAGACTTCGGTGTTCATTGTATGGTCTTAAACAGACCCTCGGGCTTGGTATGAGAAGATGGACTCCTTCTTACTCTCCACTAGTTTCACCCGTAGTCATTCCGATCATACAGTGTACATTCAACTTCTTGAGGGTGAGATCCTGATTCTTGTGATATATGTTGATGATCTCCTCATCATAGGTAGCTCATCCTATATGATTCAACATATTTAGTGAGCTTTGATGGACCAGTTTGAGATGATAGATCTCGGTCTTCTACACTATTTTCTTGGTCTTTAGGTGATTCAGTCTTCTGATGGGATCTACATTTACCAACAAAAGTATGCTCTTGACATGCTTTGGCATGCTTGATTGCAAGCCTTCTCCCACTCCTTTTCAGTCAGGGGTTGTTTTGATTACTACTTGTCCCACTCCTTTAGTAGATTCTACACTTTACAGGCAGTTGGTTGGTAGTTTGTTGTACCTGACACACACTCGTCTTGATCTTTCCTTTGTGGTTGGCCTTATTTCTCGATTCTCCCATGATCCTCATGAGAGTCATTGGCAAGTTGCCAAACGTATTTTATGGTACATTCAGGGCTCTATTTCTCATGGCATTCACTACACATCAGAGGAACCTCACATTGTTGGCTACACTAACTCAGATTAGGTTGGTGATGTCACTGATCGGAAGTCTACTTTTGGCTTTGTTTTCTATCTTGGATCTGGTCCTATCACATGGTCTTGCAAGAAGCAGACTACTCATACATTATCATCTACAAAGGTTGAGTACCAAGTTGTTGTGCTCGCTAGTCAAGAGATCTTATGGCTTCGACAGTTGATGACTGAGTTTGGTTTTCCTCCTAATAGTCCCACTGTTCTTTGGTGTGACAATTAGAGTGCTATTCATATTTATCACAACCTAGTAGAGCATCAGCAGACGAAGCACATTGAGATTCACATGCATTTTATCCACCAGTTGATTCAGGATGTTTCTCTCATTCTGGAGTACATTCCCACTGCCGAGCAGGTTGTAGACATCTTCACAAAACCTTTTGCATCGCCGTGCTATCTTCAATTGCGCTCCATGCTTGGGGTGAAGGAAGTTATCCTTGGGGGGTCTTTCTGAGGCCTTCCTTCTTATTTCTTTCAGCATGTTCTTTTATCTCTTTTTGGAGAGGAGTTTTTTCCCACTGGGTTTTCTCCTTTTTCTCCGTTTCATAGAGATTTCATTGTATTTGGGTACCTAATCAGGCCTTGCTGTCAGGACCCATCTTTACTGCTTCCAGTAGTTGTTCTAGGTTTTAGCTTCTCCCTAAGTCTAGCTTAAGGGGGGGTTGTTAGAGTAATCAAGTGTTTACTTGATTAATTAAACAACATTTTTTTAATTATTTAAGTTCCCTTTATCTCTTTTTACACTTAAGCTAACTTTAGGTGCATAATACTTAATTCTTTTATTAATTATTATGTGCAAGCCTAGGTTTTCCCTTTTAGGGTTTCTTGACCTATTAGAGGTTAATTTTCTTTTCTTTGTATTATTATCATATTACACATTTTGTGAATATTGAGCTCTCATCTTTTTGAGCATATTTTATGTGTATTTATTTTTCATTTGTTGCTTCCTTGCTTCTCCTTGTAACAGGTTTATTTCAGCTTGTAGAGATCTTTTGGGTTCCTATGGTGTTGTATTTCTCAACTCTCACAATATATATATATATATATATATATATATATATATTTACAAAATTTTTAAAAATAATTCAAGAACACCAAGAATTTTAAGAAAATTTATATATATATACCTTTAACTTCCCAAAAATAACGCTTGTTGTAAGTTGTATCATGACCAACAAAATAATTTTTGTACCATTCAATAATATCATTAGAACCACGTATGGTGTTACCTATACAGAATCTCTTTCTTTAGAAAATTGGACAAGCCACATGTATGTATAATAAATTAATCTATGAAGATAATTTACCTGCAAGTTCATGTTGGTGAAGTGCACGCTTCACACATTCTCCTGCTCCATCATGCTCTCCTTTTCCATGTCCACTCACAAAGGAGTTCCACAAAATCTTTATGCTACGTCTTGCATGTTGTAGGGATAACTAGTTAAAAGATTTTGCAGACTTAACTTGCCCTGACATGAATAACATAAATATTATATATATTTAAACTTTTGACATGTTATATACAATCAAATCATATATAATAAAAAAAACAACTTAAATAATAAATTTCAAATCTAATGTACTTACCGGCACATCCATCTGACCAAATCCAATGTTGTGTACATTCTATCCCACGATCTTTAATATCTTCAAAAAACATTCCAAAACAATGTGCTACATAGCTCCTATCATGACACGTATCATCACTGATATAGAAATGGACCTCCTTGATGATAATGTGTTCATTTTCAGTACTCTCTATACCATCCACATGAAATTGTGCATGTCTATAGCAAACTTGTACAAATATTGCAATTTGATCAGAATGATAATATTGACTTTGAATTTTTGTATGCTCGGACTAAATGTATAGTTCTCGGAGAAATCTACAATTGAAAGAATACAACCTGGTGGAAAACAATTCTTTGAGTCATGAAACTGTTTAGCCTACCATCTTGCACCATGACAATGTTGGATATGTGGATATATCATATTACAAAATCTATGTATAAACTGAATGTAGGGCAATTCACTCTCTTTCAACATAATTTTTTTGGATTCAGTTCCTGACTTACTTTGGTATGTCTCATATTCAAATCTCTTCCATATAACTAGTGCATGAATATCAATATTCTTAGTTTGCAACTCAAACTAACTCAAAAATCCACAATCATTGCATTCACCTTTTATACATTGTATTTTGAACTCACCCGAATCTTCTAATTTATTACATAAAATAGACTTCACAAATTGTGGTGTACTTGTAGGAATGACTAGATTTGGATTAATTGTTGCCACAAACTTCTTATATGATTGCAAGTGTAGATGAAATTCAACATGATTTCGACAACAACAAGTTTCACGTACCTTATTTATGCGTACAAAGAAAGGATGAAATCTCTCAAACATCCTTTGGCAAATCTTTACATCTGAAAATTCTTGTTTGAACGATTCAAACAGTTCACTTTGTGTTGTATCTAAGAAATGTTTTGGATGTTTAATCTTTTTACCATCTTTATCTATCATCTGTATAGTATCCCTTCTATTGAAAGCAACACAATATTGGTTGGTCTAATAATCAATGACCTGTCTTTTCTAGGAACCCTACAGATATTTACCCAACTCTTTTTGATGTTTTCATCCAACATATTTCTCGTCCTAATGTATCTTTGAACAGTTCTTCTAGATACATGCATTAATTGAGAAATTGCATTAAATTGTTTTTTACTGGTCAATTCCTTACTAGTAATCATAGTCATCAATGCTCTACGTGAAACACTTAAATCAACACCTCAACTTGTGTTCTCAATACAATTCAATACTTCTTGTAAATTTTCAATTATAGTTTCTTTTACTAATGTATCAGGAGAACTTTTCTTATTATCAAAACCCAACAACTCCAAAACAGGTTTCATTTCCCTTTTCCTAAATAACTTAGCAAATAATTGTGCTCTTCCAATAATAGACTTATTTTTAAAATAATCATCCCACAAATTCTTACAATGCAATTTTAATGTGCTTTCAGGTATCATATCTTTAGATGGAATTTCATTGAAAAGACTATCTTCATCCATTTCCATCAAATTTTCCATACTAGAAAAAGAATTTCATCTCGTACCTGAGTAGATGTTTCTTGAACATCATTAGGTTGATCTTGAACAACAACGGATTGTTGTTGACTATGTTTTGTATGACCTTTCATCTTATCATCCCTTTTACGATTGTACAACTTTGATCTAGTCCTCTTATTCCCCATTGCAAAAAATATTTAGATCTTCAAAATTTTGTGCTTTGAACCTAAAAACAAAACATGCAAATATGCAGATCTTCAAAATTTAGTGCTTTGAACTAAAAAGGTTATATATGTAATTACTTTTCCTTGGTTCTTAACAAAAAAATGTAATTAGTGAAATGTATAAATAATTTTGCATTCTTAAACTTAACATGTGTAAATTTCATCCATTTAGATCATTTGACTTGAAGTCCAATTTTTATAATTTAGAAAATGAAAAAATAAGGCTCTTGAAGAAATTTAGGAGCATTGATAAAAAGTAAGAAATTAAGTATACTTCAATTAGATATATTTGACTATATTCAATGTACATATGAACGTGATTTAATAACATTAATTGCTTGAAATCACTTAGCTAATATACAAAGAATTTGAGTCAAGTATTAGGAAATAAAATATAATATAATTAAGTACTAAATAGTGTTGGATATATGGCCAAGTAATGGTTATCGTGGTATCATAGTGACTAAAGAATATGGTTAATCTAAAAAATATTTAATTTCCAAAAAAACATCTAATATTGTAAATTAAGCATGATTGAAAAAATAATTTAAAATAACATACTTGGAAAGGGTAGACGACTTCTGAAAAAAAATTCAAAATCTTCGCCCCTTTACAAAATTAGAAATATTCACCCCTTTATAATCTACCTACTCGCTCCAAAATGCCACTTTATTTGAAAAAAATGATTTTTTTGCAAAAATAACTCTTATTATTTCCGCACTTGATTGTTTTCGTTTTATTAATGGGAAAAATAATTCATTTTTATATGTGGTTCAAGCGACTGGTCGCGTTGGTCCTCACAATTCCAGCTGGAAGGGAACTATTTTTGAATAGTTTCGACCATAATGACTTATGTGGAATGCCAAGTGGCAGCCACATCAACAAAAATGATGATTTTCTCAAACTTGTCACTTCTGCAACAAAATTCAATAGGTTAATTAAACTTATTAAAAAAATTAAAAATACCCCCTTTTAGAGATCGAAGTCACGATTCTACTCATATAAGTTTTTTAATGTTTTGATTACATTTAATATATAAAAAATTAAAAATACTACAATTAGGTATTCTTTTGTTCGATAACAGGCTGCTTTGAATAACAAAAAAATATATTTGAATCACTTCAAAAAAAATTGAAATTTTGTTTGGTTCACTAGAAGAGAGAGTCTTCTCCAAAATGGTATTTTTAGTTTTTGGATTATCATAAATTGAATAGACAAATTGTGGTGGGAGACAAAAACTATCAAATTCTAGTGTATTCGACTTCCAAATGCTATTACAACGAAAATATACATCAATTTTTAAATTTTTTTTTCATGCACTATATAAATATGTGATCTATAATGGATATCAAAATGAGAAAAAGAAAAGTTGATTTACATTTACTTTTGAGGTGGGAACCAAACCCCCTATTTTTCAACGTTTTTCAACAACAAAAAATGGACTTTAAAGCTTAAAAAAACATACAAATTATTGATATTTTTTTTCGAAAAATAGAAGACTTAAACTTCAACAAATTTTACATATTTCATCAGTTTACATCATCTTCAAATTCAAAATGCAAATGACACTTTTATGGCGACGAAATTGAACAATTATTGTTGTGTTAGCCTTTTCCTTTTGTAGCGTCGTAAATTGTACGCACTTGCTAAAGTGGTACAATTTCACACCTGGTTTAGCACCCGCCTTGGTGCATTTTGCATTTTGCATTGCATTTCCCCTTTAGCACTTAATTAATTAAATTAATTAGGTCTAAGGTCCTATTTCATCATCTTCTAGTTGGGCCCTTTCATTAAAGTGTGCCCCTTTCATTTTATTCCTCCAATACATCAGTTAATCAAAAACCCTAATTAGGTCCTATTTTGAACTTGGGGGCTTGATTTTGGGGGTCAAAACATCTCGAAATCACCTGTAACTTCGGGATTCTCTCTAAAATCATCATATCCGACGACCCTGAAAATTTGGTGAAAAGTTGTCGGGACCATGGCGCCCGGAGTGCACATGGTCCCGAACATTTTTCCTGAAATTTTAGGAGCGCAATCAAATCATAAAATAAAGCTTAACCCCAAGAAATTGGCGGGAGATTCAATCTCTAGGTTGGCCAAAAGTTGAAATTAAGACCTAGGGTTTCATATATAAGAGCTCTCTTTCTTCATTTGAGAGGATCAGAATTTTTGGTTTTTCAAAAGGACCTTCTATGCAGCGAAAGAGTAGATCGTTGAAGACTTCAACAACATTCAACATCCATCCATCAAGCATTCATCAATTTCATTCGTCCATTTAGGGCTTTGAAGACATTGAAGAGCAATAGGGGATCATCGACTGAAGATTGGCTTGTACCCCTCCCTTGGGGTTGGGTATGATTTCATGTTGTTTTCATATCTTTGCATAAGCCTCATTATATCGTTTGCGTTCATGCTTTAGATCACTTTGCATCTTGATTTGGAGCATTTACATTATCATTTACAAGCAATTAGGGTTTACTTTCTAGGTTGCTCTAGTTTGTTACTTGCATTTTAGGATCTTGCACACACACAAGGTTTGCACACACACTACTTTTACAATACAACTTGGCTATCCGTGGAGGTGGAAATCACCAAAGCGGGGGTTTGACTAAGGCAAAACTCTATATAGCCGCCCACCATACCTTTTCAGATATAAATGCAGATTTCGGGATTCGGACGACGCCGCAAATTGCAGATCCGACAGAAGCAAACAGAAATTGAGCCACACACCAAATTTCTGGGCAAAAGACCAAGACAGGGGCGTGGGGCGCCCTGGTCCTGCCAGGACAGGGGTGCTAGGCGCCCTGGTCCCTGGGACAGGGGCGCTGGGCGCCCTGGTCCTTCTGTCAGACAGCAAGTTCAGCATTTCTGACAGCTTTTCAGGTTGCAAAACAACAGTTTCAGGAGCAGAATTAGGACAGTGGCGCTTGCGCCCCCGTCCCGAACATTTTCACTCAGATTTTAACTTCGGGTACGCATCTGCACTCTTGTCTTGTCCTTGTGTTTACAACTTTCCATTGTTTAGTTTCAATTCTGTAATCTTGTTAGTAGTTCATACTTGCACTTTGGGGTTAGGAATTGAACTTGCATCATTTTATCTTTCAATTACAACAAAGGAATAGAAACCCTAATAGGTAGCCCGTGGCTCTCTCTTCAAAAAGAAGTAGCCAATTGTGTGATACCTCTAGGCTCTTTCGTATTCCGCAATGTGTGTCAAAAGGTAGGATTAGGGCATGTTAGCCTAGTCTCGCTTTTTCCCCTACACATTTTGGTGAACCCAACGTGAAACTTATTATTGCTTTATCTTGCATTGCATTTGTTAGATCTAGATCTAGATTTAGTGTGTTTCATTTAAATTTCATTTTCATTACAAAAAATAAAAAAAAATAAAGGAGAAAAGAAAAAAGAGAGGGAAAAGAAAGAGTGTGTTTCTTTGTTTCTTTGCATTGTGTGTTTAAGTTTTATGCAATGTTTATTTCAAAATGTCAAATTTTTATTTGCAAGATGTTCATATTTATGATGATGTATGCAATTATGTTGATTATGAGTATAGCCAAGATGAATTAGATGAAGCTTTAGATGAGTTTTTGAACCCTAAAGATACCAAACCTTCATTTTACCAAAAACTCATAAACATTGTTACTATGCCATTTCGTTGTGATGAGAAAGATAAGTCGAATGATTCCTCTCAAGGGTACATTCCTATCAACTCTTCCACTAAATCTAGTAACATGGTTGTTTTCAATGATCCCCTCTATGAAGAGATGTCTCCTTTTGAATCAAAAGATAAACCTTTTAATAGATATGATCATGCTTTGTTGGATGATGCTCTTGATGACTTTGTGGCTTTATCAAAATCTTTAAACAAGAACAAAACTTCTAAATTAGTTAACATGATAAACCTGAAAGAGCATAATAAGCCTCTCTTTGAATTCCAAGGTGGTTATCCTTCTCCCACCTTTCAAGTTCCTAAATCACCTCTCCTTACCATCCAAGGAGGGTATGGTCATGATTCCTTTCTTACTCCGAATAAACCTATCATCACTGTGCAAGGAAGAAAACCTATAAGTCCTTATAGTTATGCCAAGCAATTAACTAGAGAGAGTTATAATGCGGTTGCCCATACTTATAATACTAGAAATAATAGGCAGCCTAATCCTCCTCCAGTTACTCCAATTTCTCTTCCTAATCCTCAACCAATTCTTTCGCAAGCTCCACGTATTTCACAAGTTCTTGGTAAGGAATATGATCTCATAGAACAACTTAAAGCTACCCCTGCTAAGATATCCCTTTGGGATTTGATCCAAACTTCTTCCGCTCATCATGGAGTGTTACAAGATGCCTTGAAAGATTTGAATGTTCCTCCACCTAATACATCTAGTAATATAGTGTCTTTGGTTAGCTCTGTGATGAATCCTAAAGCTCAAATTGTGTTTACTCAAGATGAATTGCCTACTAGTGAAATTCAACATCAATATGATCCCTT